>NC_142032.1:88033453-88295953 GCF_982192425.1 Myodes glareolus | reverse complement strand
TGGAGCAAAGGAGATGGGAAGAGGCAACCCTGGCTACCTGTGCTGCCTACTCCCTGCCCCAAACTGGGTTCCCCCTGTCTGGTAGAAATGCTAGCACCACGCTGGACTGACAGCTGCAGCCGTGGAAATGCTGACGTCTTGGAGTGCACTGTGCACAGACTAGAGTACAGCCTCAAGACTTCCCCACAGAACTGGCTCTCCCTCAACTATCCTGATGGGAAGAAGCTCAAGGAGAGGCGAGTCAGACATGATACCCCTGGATAACCTGCCACCAGGAGGCAGCGACAGGTTCTCACCCCTGACCTTCAACTCAGCAGCAAGGGTGATGAGAATCCAGTCATGGCCAGCCCCAGGGCAAGTGCCTATCACCTCTTCACCCTCCACGTACCGTGGACTCCCTGCAGAGCTCTGCCCGGATGTGGACGAGGTCCTCCTGGAGGAGTCTCTGCTGGCACGTGATCTTTTCCAGGTGCTGTGGTTGGTCTCGGTATTGCTCTGTCTGCCTGTGCAGCGCCTCCAGCACGGACTCTAGCTGGTCCTGTGCCAGAACCGGCCAAGAACACAGGATGGGAGGACTGTCCCCAGAGGAACCAAACAACTGAGGCCAAAGAGGCCAGAGCTGAGCTGGAGCTAAGACACAGGGCTTTAGACAGCAGCTTAGACTGGCCCATGAGGCAAGTCTCCAAAAATCTCTGTGCCTCAGTTTTCTTATCTACAAGTTGGGTGCAGAACCTTTGCGTCCTTATAGATTATATAGAAACAAATGAAAGAAATGACAGAAAAACTTTGCAAGCTCGTGTGAAAAAAGGCATGGCACAGATCTTCAACACCATGAGTATATCTTACTAAAATACAAAAAGGAAAAAAGTTGCTCTGAGATTCTCACTGTGGCCCCAGCTCACTCCCATCTTCCCATCTAGACTTGGTGCCTTCACAGCCCAGATCCCTGGGGAAAGGAACCTGAGGAAGTGAAAGGCTTTGCCCATTGTGAGGAGGGCCGTTCTCTCCAAGGCAGACCACTGGGTTCCTCATGTCAAGTCATCAGGCCTGCCAGTGGTTCAGACTCCCAGGCTGAGATATGGGCCAGGACAGAATTAGGGGTACTGGATCCAAGCAGACTGAGGTTCTCCCGAAAAGGAGAGGAGACTGAGATACAAATCTTTGAGGAATACCCTCAGACAAAAAAAGACTGAATAAACTAACACCTGTTTTAGTTATTGTTCGTGGTTTTTAAACAGGGCCAAGCACTGTATAGCTGAGGATGACCTTAAAATTCTGATTCCCCTTGGAGTCTACCTTCCAAGTGCTAAGGTTATAGGTGAGTGCTAACCACCCTGGTTTATATGTGATGCTGAGGATGGACAATGGGGCTTCATGCATGTTAGGCAAGCACTATACAACCTGAGCTACATTCCCGGCACCTCCTGTTGGCTGATGCTAACACGAGAGTGCAAACGCTATGTCAGCAAAGACAAGAGTGACTGCATGTCCCTCCGCCCACCCACTACGATGCAAAGATGATACGTACTTTATTCTCCTTGAGAGCTCGGATCTTGTCTTCTAAGTCCTGGAGGATCCTGTCTTGTTCACAGAAAACACTCAACTTGACCTATAAGCGAGTTGGAGAGGACAAGGGTGGGGCGGGGGGAGGTGAGAACAGGGAATGGACTCAGGAATAAGAGCAGAAAGCCTCTGGGCAGAGTACCACGCGAACCCTGCGGGAAACTGCCCAGGTCCAGTCAGGAGGTGGCCGAAGAGCCAGCCTGGCACTGGTAACTCACATCAATGTCACTCTCAGCGATCTTCATCGGCTTCAGACTTCGATCCTTAAGAAGATCTCGGCCTGTCATCTGGGAGGTGAACAATTTAATGATTAACTTGGTGGGCGGAGCCAAAACTCAGGAAGGGAGGTTAGTCCTATGGTAGATGGAGGTGGAAGTCTTGGCGGAGGCTGGAGGCTCATGGCACGAGATGGGCAAAAACTTGAGCACTATCTGCATTGTTTTAATTTTCACATTATGGAAAAACTGAAACCTTTTGGCGACCCTAAGACTATTACATTTCTCAAACTAAAGAAAGTGCAGGTGCTCAGTTACCAGTTTTAAAGATGTTTTCCCCAAGTGAGCATGACACAGTCCTGTGGGTCTTTGGAGGTGTGCCGAGAATAGGAGAGGCCTGCTACTGAACCTAGGGACAACACAGGACTACACCCCACTGCCCAGTCTGTTTCAGGCCTCTGAGAAGCTCCTTTCCCCGTGGACAAGGTCAGTCTTCCTCACCCTATACTGCTGAAAGATCTAGCAAGGGGAGAAAGTGCTCAGGTCAGGTTCACACCTAGACAACAGGTTTGGCTGTACTCATGTGGGTTACAACCTGCCTTACCATCTCAACAAAGCAATGAACAAGTCGCCCACACTTCCAGCCAGTGGAGCATCCCAGTCCACATCCTCAGTCAACAGTAAGCAGGCAGCTTGCTGCCTCACTGCTTCCGCTGACACCCACGCAGCTGACTCCAACTCTCCATTTCATGCTTCCATTTCCTATGAGGCACCTTCCTGCCACAGGCTGTGTAGATGTGGGCTCCCAGGGTCAAGACAAGGCTAGGTTTAATGCATTTCAAACCATAAGCCCATCTCTGTTCTGTTTTGAGGCTCTGAGCAGTGGACACAGAGAACGGCAGGTAGTGTGTATGTGCTAGGCAGAAGGCCCCAGGATGAATATTGTTGGACAGATAGCCTTTGTTTTCTCCCCCACTCCATTTGGCAGGCCCAAGATGTTCGCGAGTCTGATAATCATTCCCTCCAGACTAACCACATCCACGTGCCCAACTGTCCTATACCTGACTACTTTTAAAGAAAATAATGTTTGCTGGGCAACCATTAAAGTAGTGGTACACGTCATTAATTACAGTACTTGAGAGGCAGAAGCAAGCAGATATCTGAGTTCGAGGCCAGCCTGGTCTACAGAGTGAGTTCCAGGACAGCCAGGGCTACACAAAGAAACCCTGTCTCAAACAACAACAACAACAACAACAACAAATTATTTATTTTATGTGCATGGGTGTTTTGCCTGCATGTGTGTCTGTGTACCATACGCATGGGTCTGTGAACTCATGGAGATCAGACAGGGTACTGGATCTCCTGTAATTGGAGTTACAGTTGTAAGTTGCCACATGGGCGCTGGAATGGAAACCAAGTCTTCTAGAAGAACATCCAGTACTTGGCCATCTCACTACCCCCAACAAATAACTTCTTGCTTTGAGCTGAGGATTAATTCTATTCGGCCACACAGCAGAGGGCAGGGACTCTGGCCTGGTTTATTTTGTGATAAAGACTAAATATAAGGCCTGGATAAAGGGAGAGTGCTCACCAAGCATTCATGGAACTTCTTGGGGTCTGTGTCAGAGTATGTGTACATACATGGCTGTACACAGTTAGAACATATGGAGCCCTGTAACAAGCCCTTCCAAGGGGAGGGCTGTGAGCCGGTCTCTTCTCTGAAGAAGCTGGCCTGGGCTCGTTAACCAGCTAGAAATCACTTTCAAATTGAGGTGCACTCTGGGGATTTCCCCAGCAAACTCCTCCCCCATTTCCCCTGAAGCTTTTTTTTAAATTGTGGGTGTCTCTGATGCTTAAATAAGGCAGAGTCTCTAACTGAGCAATGCCTCATTTATCCAGCATCATCAGGAAAGAAATGAGGTGTCTACACACAAAGGCATTCTGAGAAAGCAAATCTAAATTAAGCTTTCTGGTGGCATCCCCTCTGAAAGTGTGCCCTTCACAGCTGTCCTTAGCGTGACTTTAGATCCAATGTTTTGCTCCCCCCACCTCCTGGGAAAGTCACATTTCCTCTTTTCTAAGAAACAGCCCCTCCCCCCCCCTTGTCCTCTTTACTGTGCCGTTTATAGGATGCTGGGAGCTAGGAATTCAAAGTCCTCATCTTTCTTTCTTGCCTTTGAGTGGGTCTGGTGCCCTTCAGGGTGTCCCTCTCCCAGGGTGCCTGTCACTGCTGTGGCTCTTAGAGTATTCGATAACAATGATGCTTGCTCAGTTCTCCTTTCCAGACATCTTAACCATGTTAGGGGTCACTGTGGAGACTAAGATGTCTTTTCTATCCTTGAAGCCCAGCCAAGACCTGGCATATGGAGGAGATACGGAGAATGTTTGCTAAGTGAGTTCATGAACATGTCAAGATCAGATTGGCTGGTTTGGCTTCCAATGGAGTAAAGGTCACAGGTCATAGGGCACCAGCTTCCTAGAAGCTCGTCTACAGCTCTGAGGTCCCCGGCTTAGCTCTGTTCCAGAGAAAGGATGCTCCAATGAATAGTCACAGCCGCAGGTAGTATGTGGCAGCTAAGTTTCCCTTTTTAAAATTACACTGTGATAACAGTATTTATATCCACGTAAAATGTCAACAAGTGCCCCCACTATCTGTCACCAGAAAAATCGAAGGTCTTGGGTTCTCATTCATCTTAATGAATCTCTATGTGGGAAGAGACTCGGGGTTCATGGACCATTTCACTTCTCCTCTACTACATCAGGACATGACACCTGCCTTCCCCGCCTAGAGCCTCCCTCAGAATGTCCCAAGAGCCGTCTACATTGCAAAAGAAACCATCCAAAGGGTGGCTATCCAGTTCCAGACTGGGACCTGCATGCCAACACCCTGCCCCAGCGAAGGCGGAGACAGTGGAATCCATGCCCTCTCTTAGTGGTTAGGAACTGCTGCTCCCTCCCAAGAAACTCATGCTCAGCCCTACCTACGTGGAGGCAGACACGTGAGGATGGAGACACAACACAAGCTGATGGCAAGCCAGGCAAGCTCCCCATCCCTCTGCAACATAAAAGATGGAGCCACAAGACACCACAGATGAGCAGCTCAGCCCAATGTGTTGGCCACAATGCTGAAGAGAGCTTTGGGTTAAAGAAAATCAACCGAAATGACTTGCAGGAAGCGTGGGGCGTCAGGAGAGCAACTGCTTAAGCAAGTGATGATGCCGGCACTGAGGCAGAAGCAATGGAATGGCCCCGCCTGGAGACACGGATCCGATCATCTTACGCTTCTCCCGGGCCGACAGCCCCGTGCTGACTTCTTCAGCACTTTGTAAAGCACGTTGATCAAAGGTTCATTATTTTTAATCTGTTCCGAACAGAAAGGCAAATACAACAAAATGTAACAGGTGAGACATCCAACGACACTTGAAGCGGCCACAGTCCGGGGGCTGGCGAAGGGGAGCCTCAGAGGGGAGGAGTGCAGACAGGTCCGACAGCCTCCCAGCCGCCTGCCTCTGAAGAACAGGCCCTGAATCAGCTTTGCTTACTTGAGGGTGGGGGGCTGTGTAGGCTGACCAAGCACAAGGCCACTTCCTTCTTAGTTCTGCTGCAGAAGGTGAGGGGAAGCCTAACAGAAGAGATCTGCTTCTTCCTGCCTCCCTCACCGTGTTCTGGAACACCTGGAAGCTTGGTTTAGAGTGGCTCCATGCCCTGGGCTCATTTTTAACAATTATTTTCCAAAACAAAACAAACAAAAAACAATTACTTTCCACAGAAAGTCCTCAAATTCCACCTCCATACATGTGGTGCAGCCTAAACGTCCATGACTGACCAGTGGTCCCAAATGCTTATAATTGGTGCTGGAATAGTCGGGCAGGCCTCCAAGATGGCTCAGTGGGCAGTGCTGCCACTGAACCTAACAAGCTTGATCCCGGGACCCACCTAGTGCAGGAGAGATCCAGCCCCTGCGGGTTGTCCTGATTTCCACATACATGCCTCAACATACGCACACACACAGCTCCAAACACGCACATGCACACAGACACATTAAAGAAATGCAAAGAAAAAAAACTCCACAGTCCCCACCGTCCAGGTGGGTAGATCCCAGCCAACAGAAGTTTTATCTTTTATTAGAAGGTTGAAAGTTGAATCCAGGGCCCCTCGTATCATAGACAACTGCTTTACCCCAAGTTACAACTATAGCCTGGCATCAGGATTCCTATATTGGTTCTCTAACTTCAGGGTGCAGAATCATCTGGAAGGCTCAGGCACCACCAGAGGCAGGCCTGGAGTAGGACTCAAGATTTTGCATTAGTAACAGATTCCCAGGTGCTGCTGTTGTAGCTGATCAGAGACCACACTTTGAGAGCCACCACTTCTGAGCGAGGTGTATAGCTCAGCTGGTAGAGTGCTTGGCAAGCCTTCATGAAGCAGTGGGCTCTGTCTAGTACCACATAAACCAGACATAGGTGCACCTAATAATCCCAGACTCAGGGACAGAGGCGGGAAGACACAAGTCCAAGACATTGGGCACAAGGTAGACAAGACCTTGTCTCAAAACTAAAACAAAAAAATACAAACAACCACTTTGAGGCGATCTTTCTCAACCTTGGCTGTACTTTAAAAACACCTAAGGGACTGTTTGGTTTTTAGAGAGAAATGCTTGAATATCATCAGTTAGATCAGAGTATCTAAGCATGGGACTCAAGCATTGATATGCGTATTCAAAGTTCCCCAGTGGTTTAGCTCACAGCTGGGTTAGTATTCTCTGTCCCTGAATGGCAGACCTCAAATTTTAGTGTGCATAAAAGTCACATTAGAGCTTGAGCCCAGGACTCTGGGCACAAGTGTGCTAACTCAGTAAAGATCTCCAGATATGCCTTAAATAAAACAAAACAAAGCAAAACATATTTATTTATCTATGTGTGCATCCTATAGTGTGTGTGTGAAGGTCAGCTTGTGGAGACAGTGCTCTCCTTCCACTGCATGGGTACTGGGGGTCAAATCCAGGTCATGGGGCTTGGCAGCAAGTGCCTTTACCTACTTAACCTTTGAGTCAGGGTCTCTGTATCCTTGGCTAGCCTGGAACTAAGTAGACCCGGCCTTGAACTTGAAGCAATCCTGTCTCTGTCTTGGAACTATAGGTGTGGATGTGTCAGGCTCTGAAGTTTGTTTATTTGCTCTTTGAGACAAAGTCTCTATGGGAAGCTTTGGTAGCCGTCCTGGAACTCCCTATGTAAACCAGCCTGGCCTCAAGCTCACAGAGATCCACCCACCTCCAAGGTGTGAGCCATTGTGCCCAGCGTTTTTTTTTTTTTTCTTTAAAAAAAATATTGCTTTGTATTTCTTCAAGACAGAGTTTCTCTGTGTAATCCTAGCCACCCTAGAACTCAGTCTGTACACCAGGCTGGCCTCAAACTCAAAGATCCACCTGCCTCTGCCTCCCAAGTGCTGGGATTAAAGGTGTGCACCATTATTGTCTGGCAATTTGTTTGACTGAGGAAGTTATTATGTTCTCTGGGCTGGTCTCTAATTTCCAGGCTCAAATGATCCTCCTATCTCAGTCCCCTAAGAAATGGGGACCACAGGTGTGTATCATCATACCTGGCTCAGATCTATATTTTTAAAAACCAAGTTCCCAGGTGTTCTAGAAATAACTGATGTCCCAGATAGCAACCTAAAAAACTCTGCCCGAGAAGCTGGCGCTGGAAACGGATAAGCACTGATCTCAGGCTCAAACTGCCAGAGAAAAGCCACAGTGCCACAGATGTGAAGCTGACAACGGCACTCCATCCCAGAGACAAGAGACTCCCTGGGGTTGAAGGCGACCTTCTGTATCTACAAAGATATCCCCCAACAGCCAAAGACACCCTGCTCAACCTCACGTGAATGTGTTTCACAGCTGTACAAAAATAACTCAAAGCCAGGAGCACAGACGCACAGCCATAGTCCAGAGCATCATCTGAGTCTGGGCATTTGAGAACAAACCAGGCAACGCTATTAGATTCCATCTAAAAGAAAAAAAAATTTTTTTTTTAAATGCTGAGGACAACAACAACCCCACCACTGCCCACACCTGGAGGCCAATGAATGGAGTCCAGGTTCCGTGAAACAGACTTTCCATGGTGACAAACTCAGGGCTGAAGTCGGTTCCAGTCGTGGAACTTTGCAGAAGTCCTTTAACGTCTCTGAGACACAGGTTCTTGGTTAACAGGGTAGGGACGATAATTCCTATTACTCGGGGCTACTGAGAGCATCAAAACACAAAAGAACCAAGTGCCCACACTGCCAGGCAGAACAGAACTTCCTCATTGCTCTGTCCTTTCTACCCTGGCATCACCAAGAGAAAGTGCAGAGAAGCAAGCACTCCCCCAAACACCCTAGCTAAGAGTGTCTTCTAAGAGGTACCTTCATCTGACCGTCTGGCCCCTCAGCAGTAATGTCCACCTGAGGGAGGAAAACTCGCCCAAGATGCTCGGGAGAAAACACCACCAATGAACACAGGAAACTGGGGGTCAGCTAATCAGGGGGGTGCATGGGCCCTGGAACCTTGGATCTTGGATAAGAACATGAAAGAGCATAAGTCAACACAGTAGAGTGAGGGGATTTGCAGATCAGATATGAGAAGGGGAAATCTCTAGATCAGCTTGCTCTAGGGCTGGAAACGGAGCAGTGGGAATGCACCTGCCCGGCAAGCACAAGGTCCTGGGTTTTACCCCTATTAACAGACCACACCACACACCACACACACACACACACACACACACACACACACACACACACGACTTTAGTGACACGGGCCAGTTATCGTAGCTACCTGAGTGGCTGGTGCAAGTTCAAAGCCAGCCTGGGCTAAAAAAGGAATTCAGTGCTAACCTGGGAATTTATTAATAGTAAGACTTTATCTTAAAACAAAAAGGAAAAAGAGAATTGGTGACATAGTTGAGTATGGTTCAGTGGTAGGGTGCTTGCCCCACATGCTTGAGGCTGGAGGCTCAATCTATCCCACCATAGAAAGAGGAAGTTGGTCCTAGAGAGATTGAGCTTATCTCCCATGCCCAGAATGGTCTTTGGGGCTTACTCAAGTGCACCTATTTTCCTAGGTGTGTGATTTGTTCTCTCTTCCTCATTTCAAGGACATTCTGCCAAGTTTGTCACAGGATCCATGACCCAATATGTCTTGGAGTTCCAGCCGTGCAGCCCAGGGACAGGGCATTCAGCACTATGGAGAAGGCCCTTTCAGAAGAGCATGTCTACCAGCTGAACCCTGTCGGCCTGGAGCTGCCATCTACTGGGCTCACTCCTCCTTAGAGTCACAGGAAACGCATGGTGACTCGGCAGAGCTCTACAGCCTGTCTCCATTTCTCCCAAGCTGTCCCTAGCTCCCTGTCACCGCACTGCTGCTGTGAGTCTTCTCACAGGCATACTTCCCACTGTGAGCTCCCTGGCTCATAGACGCTGGGGAAGGGAACCTGAGTTCGCAGGTGAAGGAGACATCAGCATACAGCATATCAAGGTAAGCAGAGACCCACCCTGGACCACTACCCCAGACAATAAAAATTGGAACAACACTTTTAGACTTAGATTTACGCTCTGAACATCTGTACACATTCATCTGGAGACCCTCGATCCTGGGCTCTAGGTCCTGCAGTTGGCTATTCCTTTGAGAATCTAATATCCCAGCTGGGTCCGTGCAGGGCAGAGCAGGCCCCTGCCCTCTGGTGGAAGCCATGGTGGCACACTAGCCTTTCAGCTCTGCACACACAGTCTAGCATCTTCTCTCACACGGGCAGTGGGAGAGTCAAGCTTCTCTCAGCTTCAGGAGAGGTTCATCTGGGGACTAGTTCCCTGAGAAGAGCTTAGTAATTACAGTTAGCAGATACACAACCAGGACAATCTGGCTGCAAGCCCAGCTATTCTCATGACAAACAATGTCAGCATCCATAATACCTCCTCAGGTGACACAGCTGCTAGCTAGGAAAGCACCTCCTCCCCCATGGAACTTGCCTCTCCAGTCTATCAAATCCATTCCCTGCCATTGGAACTCAAGTTTGCCTCCCCCAAAAGTTTAATGCCTTTGGGACCACAGCAGCACACATGACGTGTTATGAAAGTTGGTAGCAAGGTGAATGTGAGCTTTAGAGCAGCACTGGAGCCAATTTACCTGTCTCCAATGTGGCCTCGAGGAAGTAATTTACTTCCCTTATAGGGCTACTATGCAAGCTAATGCAACAAAATAAAACACAGTTCATGGGCCAGACAGCTTCTGTTGCAGTCTGGACAAACGGGAACTCTTGCTCTGAAACCTGTGCCTCAGTTTCTCTTCCTTTAATCTCTGATCCCTGAGCCTTCCTTCCTAAGGCCTAGGAGAGAATCAGGAGTCAGCAGGATTTCCACCTCTTCCCATGGCTCTAATCTCACCACTGTACCCCAGCTCTCTTTGGCTCACTCTGGTCCTGTCCCCACCTACTTCCTAACAATTACTCTGAGCCATGATTCCTCAAAGTTCTGTTCATCTGGTCCCTGCTTTCTCAGGAGCCTTTCTCATGGCCCATAGGAATTCTTATGACTCCAGCTCAGATCTGAGTCAAATAGATCTCTGTATGATCACTATATATACTATCATTTGGGGATATTTTCTTTCCCCCGCCCACATTATTTGGAAATTTCTTATGAGCAGGACCTCAGTTTTTCTTTTGCATCTGCCTTTGTAGAGCTGGACATATAGCAAATGCTTAATAGATACTTAAGTGAACTGGGAGATAGCTAACCAAGACCTTGGTGGACTGTCAGCATGGGAAAACCCTCCGCCTGCCGCCTTATGTGTTAGTATTTACAGCTGAGCCCCATGAAGCTTGAAGACGACCCCTGCATTAGAAGCATCCTGAGCCAGGTTCACAGTGCAGTGGAGATGAGCACGGTCCACAGGTCCCTTCCCTCCCAGGGCTGACTAAGGTTACTCTGCTCCAGTCTGTTCCACAGCACCAGCATGAGGAACTGTCCTCAGACGGAATATGCAGAGTTGTGGTAAGTCAGTAGCAGCTTTCTCCAGGGAAGAATGTATCCCATTTCCCCAGGAGCCCTTCAGGTCTGTTGTGAAGACTGAGTCAGAGCCTGGGCCTTAAGCATGCATGGGCTCCTAGTGCTCAGCTCTGAAGGGAGAGGCAATGGGTGGGCCTCAAAGCCCCATCACTCGATGCGGAACATGCTTCCTCATCAACAAACCCAAAGGACCCACAGTCTTGTGGCTGAAGACATACATCAGCCACTCCCTATGAACCAAACACACTCCCACCAGCAGCAGAGATTTTGATGAAGCCAATGGCTTCTTCCTAGGAACCTCTGGGTCTAACCAAGGGAAGGAAAAGATCAAAATCATGGTCCTCATTCTCTAAGTCAGAGACTTCCCACCAGGGCTCACAAGCAACTTCACAAGAGTCACACTGTAAGCAATGACACTCTTCTGATTCAGACGAGACTTACGGTCTGGAGCGTGAGTGTCGGGCTCCGGCAGGTAAGACTCTCAGAAAAATGAGTGTCCACGGGAGGTGGGGTCCTGATGCCACTCACCTTCAAAGATGGATCATCTTTATTTAGGAGTAGTGTGTGTACCTGTGTGAGCTTGTTGCACCATGTGCATGTAAGTGCCAGTAGAGGGAATTGAATGATCTAGAACAGTGGCAGTGAACTGCCTGAGGTGGGTGCTTGGAATTGAACCTGGTCCTCTGCAAGAGCAGCAAGGACTCCTAACCACTGAACCATCTCTCCAGCTCCACCACCCACCTTTAGATCCAGGTACTCCAGGTCCTTCTTCAGCTGGAGGTAGGTATCATCAGCCTTCCAAGGAAACAGGGAGGAAAAAAACAGAACAAAACAGTTACAAACACTAGGGTTAAAATAATTGGTCTTCACAGTAGACCCTTCACATCACACAGCTCTGGAGACACGGGACCACAGCAGACTAACACACCGGGCCATGGAGGAAGCACGGATGTCTTGTGAAACTCAGAGCCCTCTTTCAGCATGGTAGAGCTTGTAGGTCACTATGGGAAAGGCCAGCTTATCCCTGCAACCATTGTGTTTTGATGGGCAGGACCCAACAAGGCGGCTAGGGCAGCAGAGCAGATGAGGCGGATCGGGCTCCTGAGGCAGAACCAGGAGATCTGCCTGGAAGAGCACTTGCCATCCACAGAGCTCGGATCCCATTGACAGCACTGCTCTAACTCTTGGCATCAAACCTTTGGGCTGGACTGCCTCACATGCATGAAGTAATATGACCCCAAGTGGTGTGGATGAATGGCTGGAAAAGGCAGAGAGAAACAACTTGGGTGATCCAGCAGGTCCCACTAAGTGTGACCTTAGGCGCCTGCTACAAGTTTCCTGGAAGCTTTGCTCTCTTTGTTCAGCTGTCAAAGCAGCTGTGCCAGGAACTAGTGAAGGGGTTCCTGGGTAGACTGTTGGTGGTGTTTCTCATGGTCTATCAAGCTATTATTAAGAATAAGACTTCCCACAAGTCACACTCGCGTTCAGCAGACCACAGAAGTTAATTGAGGCAGAAAAGTTGCAAGAGCTTACTTAAGAATAGTCCAGAGCTCTTAGTGGACTGGGGGCCTCCAGCTGAGCAAGCCAGGGGAAGGTAGACAATTATGGTGTGAGACCATCTCCTACACACAGTTCACACAAGACGTTCTCACAGTGCTTTAGGCATGGAAGCCCTATCTGTAACGGACGCTTATGATTTGCACAGGCTTTCCCTACATTGCCTCCTTCACCGCCCCACTTTCCCACATCATTTGAATATGAGGAGAAAGGATAGCTGAAGCATGTCATTTAAAATCAAATTCATGATTTATGTCTTTTTTCTTTTTCTTTGTGTATGTATGGTATGCATGTGGGTGTGCATGTTTTTGCATGTGTGAGGGCATTCCCTTGCTCTTCCACCTATTTATAAGGCAGAATCTCACACTCATTCAGAGCTCACTGATACAGCAGTCTTACTAGTGAGCTTGCTCTGGGGTTGGAATCACAGGAGGACAGCCATACCCAGCCAGCATTTAACAGGTTTCACAGAATTTCCTGGCAAGCTCTTTAACCACGAGTCATCTACTTAGTCTCACGACTTCGGTTTACTCATTTGTTTTTTAACAAACAAACCCATTCTCTGACACCCATTTTTCTAATTACATTTCCTGGGTCCTTCAGATCCTGCTAAAAGGGGAAGCGACAATGCCAGCACCCTCATGTGTCCTCTGCCTTGCTCTGTGCTGCATGAAGGGACGAGGCTGGTATGGCTGAATCACCGCTGCCCAAGGACAACTCTGCAGACAAAAAGGACTCCATTTCCTTTAGCTGCTCCAGGAGCCCAAGAAAGCAACTCTCCGGGCAGTCTCATGAAGCCTGAATCTCAAGGCCCTGATGCTATTTAACACTCTAAAACAGGGATTCTGGCTCCAGCCTGCAAGCTCCTGGTAACACAGCAGTGAGTCACTGCCCCTTCGGGATTCTCTTGCCCCATAATGACAATTCAGTCCCGCCTTACCTATGCAGGTTCCTACAAGGCCAAATAGGACAAGAGATGAGGGCTGTTCTGCAAGGGGAGGTGCCCTACATATCCCTCCAGGCTGACCCACATGTCTTCAATGAATGACAAGGCTGAGTGACGATGAGTGACAGGGCACAGCTCTTAGACAAGATGACCATGTGCCAGCCTGGCAACTGCACAGCTCAAGAAGCAAGGTTCAGGTCTGTCCCACCCCATGCATCCTCTCCCCTGTGCCAGAGCGAGGGGAGGGGGGCGCTCCACCATTGCCCACAGTGACTGGCTAATAGCACCCAGAAGCAAACAGGCAAGGGAAGAGGGAGAGAGCCAGCCAGCAGGACAGACCAGAGCACACTGCACAGGGAAACATGAGTGGCAGGCCATCCCTGCCTGGGCCCAGGAGAGCCCACCGGCGCTGACCTGGCAGGCAGGAAAGGTCAAGTAGTGGTGCAGTAACTGGCCCACGGCGAAATTGCGCACGCTGGCCAACTTGGCCTGGTGCCGCTGCAACCGGGTGAGCAGCAGCGAGAGCTCTTCCAGCTGCGGGCGTGTAGACACATCAGGAGGGAGTCAGCCACCGCAGGGCACACCGCTGCAATTATACTCTTCACCCCGTGCCAGGACAACATTGATGTGACACCACTAGGCATGATTGCATTGGCTCTGTCATTAGGGTAAATAAAGGCACCGCCAACATAGGGCACAGGAAGCTGCTTTCTCAGAAGCCACCAGTGCAGCTTCACCAGAAGGATGGGTGCTTTGAAGGGAGAGTTAACCAATCACAGTGAACTTTGAAGGGAGAGTTAACCAATCACCAATCACAGTGAAGGCCAGGGAAGAAAGGAGGGCTGTTAAAGAAGAAAGCAGGTAGGTAGAAGAGACTTGAGGGGACCAGCCCAACCTTCTCCTCCACTTTTCTCAGTCTTTGGAGGGCCTGTTGCAAAGCCTGAGTGAGCCCACTGGGCCTCTCTGTCACCTCACCACTAAAAAGAGGTCAAAAGCTGCCTTGTGGGCTGTAATTGATTGGCTCTGAGGGAGGAAATACCATGGACTAGGGTCTCATATGCTAAGGCACGTCAATCACCTGGAGAGGGAAGTGGGGAGTCGCTTACCGATTTTCCGTGTAAGCTGGGAGCGCTGACTGTGTGGGTCATGTAGCCCATGGACGGCATGGAACGCCGGTCCACGTGAGAGGAGTTCTGTAATGGGAGAGGAGAAGCCAGACTGAGGCCAGGCAAGGAGACCTCAGTTACCGCCAGGCCCACCTACCACGTGCCCTTCCTCCTGTCTGAGCCCTGGGTGCCTGATCTCCAAAAGGAACACACAGCCTTCCTCACTAGGCATAGTACAGCAAACTGAAAGTCGTCCCTGGAGAGGTAGGTCTCAGCTAGGTTGTTATGGATACATGGACTGACTGAAGGCAAACACATTTTCCTGCCTTGTGGGCTGCCAAGAAGCCAGAGTGACTCTGTCTCTCGATGTCAGACCCCAGTCACCCGGCAGAAGTTCCCAGGCCTCACCTTAAGAGCATGACCCCGTGCCTTCCTGGGAGACCCTCCCAGAGAGATGTCCACACTCCTCCTCTGCTCAGGTGGCTTCACTGTGACCCTTTCTGCTGGTGTATGTGGCCGCCGGGGTGGTAAGGGCTTGGGAGGCCCTAGAGGAGGGATGTCAGAAGGAGATGGAGGCACAGAGATGGAGCGGGGCACCTCTAGCAGGCTCCGGCTGCGGCCCTGCTCAGTGAACTCCGGGGAGCCAGCTCCTATGGGCGCCGTGGGGCTGCCATGCCGGAACTGCTGCCTCTGCTGCCACTCGTAGAGCTGCCACACGGTGCCATCCCTGTGTGCCCGACGCTCCTCACTGGACATCTTCAGATGGCTTGCTCGGTCCTGTGCGTACTTGTAGTCACTGGGCAGGTTCCGGGGAGGAGGTGAAGAGCTCCCAGAAGGATGTCTAGTGTTTTTGGGAAGAGTCTGGTAGTTTTCCGGGAAGGACAGGGGCTGACTGGGACCCTGGCGAGGAAGCGTCTGGTCTAAGGGCAAGCTGGGAAAGGGAGAAAGAGCATGTCAGGCCATCACTCAAGGCAACACAGCTAAGGAAACTCACAAGATCAGCTTGCTCGGGAGACTGTGAGGACCCCAAACAGTGACTGATGCAGACACAAAGGGCTTTGCACTGAAGAAGGCTCCAGACGCAGTTTTCTCTGACAGCCAGGATCACCAGGGGGTTCCCTTGCCCATCACTCCTGGTGCGGAAGGATTAAACTGCCTCTCTTCTCCTGCCAGCTGCCAATGACAAGCCATGTTTGTGGGTCTGGGAAGGTCCCATAGTTCTCTTCTGCCTGGGAGCCTAAAGCCAGTAGCCTTTAAGTTACCCGCCCACGTGGGCGTGGCTCTTATACCACACTAGCCGATGTAAAGCATGCATCCAGCCTCTCTCTTCAGGCTGTTTGGTTGCTGTTCCCCGTTTGTTCAAGCAGAGGACTATAATCTGTGAGTCTACCCCTAAGTAAACAACCCGCTATTATCTCAATTCTGAGCTAGTGTGGGGTTTCTTGTAAGCGTCCGTCTTCATAGTACCAACCTCTGAAGCTCACAAAGAAAATGGCTGGAGTGGGAGTCTTCCCTTGACTACCTTTCTAACCCAGAGGCAGCTTCCTTCCCTCCTCCAGACATATCTGAGAGCCTCCTAATGGGTTTCCTGTACATCTGACCACTCCTGTGTGCCCCAAACCCCCTCAGTGCCCTGCTGTCTACAGAGCTCAAATTCTGATTCTGTTTTATCAGTGTCACATAGCAAACTTATATACACAGTGCACTGCTGCGTGTTCAACATCGCACTGGGCCGATGCTAACTCCAAGTGTGGCCAGTGAAGGCGGCAGCACCCAAGGCCTGTTCAGAAGGTAGATTCCCGAATTAAGTTAGACACTGTACACTCTCACTTCTATGGGGATGCAGAGAAGCCGTGAGTAAAGATGTGTTTACCAGACCTAGGGACGGCAGAAATAAACGGGGAGATGTTGGTCAGTGTGAGCAAGGGTTCAGCTGGACCAAGTGAGCACGTAGTAGAGCCCCAGTGCCCAACGCAGTGATAATACACACCTCAAGACAGAATGTTCTCACCACATGCACACAAGGGTATGTGGGTGGGGTGATGAGCATTTATCAACTTGTTTCAACCATGTCACAATGTCTGCATACACTAGACTGCCCCATCCAGTCCATCAATATATGATTAGTACTTTTTTAAAAGATGCATGATCATGTGTATGTACATGTGTGTAGACCAGAGAAAAGGACATCAAGCATCCTGCTCTAACACCCTTGGCCTATTTCCTTGAGACAGTGTCTTTCACTGGCCTACAACTTCTTGTTCTGACTAAGCTGGCTAGCCGGTAAGCTCCTAGATCCATCTGTCTGTGGCTGCCTGGCATGGCGCTAATATGGGTGCTGAAGACCTGAGTTCAGTTTCTTAGGCTTACACAGAAAACACTCTTGCCAACTGCCCCATAATGATTTCTTTTTTTTAAAATATTTATTTATTTGTTTATTGTGTATACAGTATTCTGTCTGCAGGCCAGAAGAGAACACCAGACTTCATTACAGATGGTTGTGAGCCACCATGTGGTTGCTGGGAATTGAACTCAGGACCTTTGGAAGAGCAGGCAATGCTCTTAACCGCTGAGCCATCTCTCCAGCCCATAATGATTTCTTTTTGATTAAAAGTAAAAGCTGGAGGGAAGCCTTAGCACTGGCTGCTCTTGCAAAGGACCTGGGTTCAATCCTCAGCACCCACATGGTGACTCACAACCATCTGTAACGCTAGTTCCAGGGGCTCTGACTCTCTTTTTCTGACCACTGCAGATAGCAGAAATATACATGGTACACATACATGCAGGCAAAAGATTCATATGTATAAAATAAATCTAAAAAGTCTTTTAAATACAGGGCTAGGATATAGCTCAGTTGCTAAGAGTCCTTGCCAAGCACACACAAAGCCCTGAGTTTAGGACCCTATCTAAAATATAGTTCTGAAATGTAGGTTTTCTCAGCCCTACTAGACCTATGAATGTTAACTTCCGGCAGAGTGTGTTCACCCTGTTTAAAACAAAGTGCTATTCTAACGGCCTATTAAATCTGTCTGACCTCAGGTCTGTGTTTTTTCTGAGTCTCCCTTCCCTTTCTATAAAATGTGGTTAAGAGTCTCCGACTAGATCACTGTGAGGAGTAGAAGGGGAGTCGTCAAGCAGGGTAGCTCCCCTTTGACAGCTTCTTTTCATCTAGCTGAGGTGATTTTAAGATGTCTTCAACCCAAACCCATCTAGCATGCAAGTGTGCCTGCTTGTCACTAGGTGGCAGAGATTCTTCATTAATTTTTCCAAATTCCATGTCTGATGTGGCAACAGGACCAGAAACCAGGTGTGGGGCTTCCCCTGGAGGTTAGGACTTTGTAACTATTGTTTATTTTGCCTGAAGCAAAACTTGAGGAATGCAAAGTATGTCCCAGCCAAACCCCTGTTTCTCCAGCCCACGTGCAGGGCCCGCCTATCACATTCAGATGATCACAACCCCCACCAGCTGCCCCAAATCCTGAGCCCATCCTCCAGACCATGCCTTCCATTTGTACACTGTCTGCTATTTGGGGTCATCTCAGATATTAGACTGATGGTGGCCACTGGCTCCTGCAGCCAAACTATAATAATTAACTGACTGATGGAGAGAGGGACCTGATGGGTCCCAGGATCAGGTATGTGCTCCCGGGGCAGCTCTGACCAGACAACCTGGCCTTCTACAGACAGGGATCAGGTCCCTTACCTGTTCTGTGGCCCCAAGAACAGAAAGTTAAACAGGATACCCTGAGAAAGTTGCCTCAGATACAGCCACGTCAAAGCAGAAGATCAACCTGTGTGACCACTCCCGCTCACTGTAGAAATTCCTCACCCTCACTTCCACATCAATCACACGGGCCTTTCATTTCCTATTGTGTTCCCTCAAATCCACGTTTAATCCCCAGCCCCACCTCGCCTTTTTATTTTACAAGTATACTTTACTTTAAACACTGGGTGTGGGTGGAGAAATCTTGAAGGCTAGAATTTCAAAAACAAGCTCACAGAACATGCTAGAACTCAGAGGCAAGAGCCTCACATACCCTGAGAGTTAAATGAGGAAAATGCAAAGTAGATGCATCTCAAAAATGCAGGGATAGGGTAGAAATAGTTCCCTACGTGGACAAAGCAGTCTGTCCTCCTTCCGAGGCCAGCCACTATGTGCTCTGTCCAGTGACGAGGTCAGCACAGCCTTAACTATACACAAAGCAGAACTAGCCGGCTTCTTTCTCTGTATTTTCAAATGGAAAATTTGAATGAAAATTCAAATGGAAAGTTCCTTCATTAAGCAGTCAGATCCCTTTATCACTTACTATTGGAAATTACAATTATACTTATATCTATGAGTGTGTGTGTGTGTGTGTGTGTGTGTGTGTGTGTGTGTATAGAACAGACTGGCCTGGAACTTACAGCTACCCTCTGGTGATCTCAGACATGTGTCATGAGGCCCTGCTACATATATCTTTAAGGACAAATATCTGGGAATGAAGGATGCAGTCCTTTTAAGACATGGTGCAACCTCGTGTGGATGGGCATTCTCCTCGGGACTCAATTCAGGACTGATTCACTATGATCCACTTCGATCCCACTGAGATCAGCTTCCACCCTGAGCTCCCAGCTATCTCCAAGGCTAGTGAACTGCTCTCTATAGCTGGATGACCCTGCCCCAAAGTCCCCAGTTCTTTCCATAAGAATGGTTCCAACTCCTACCACACATGGGGAAAGCCAGCACCATCAGCCCTTGGTGGTACGCCTCTCATCCCCATGCTGACCACTCACCCTTCGACTCCCTGATACAGGCTGCCCCCGTGCCTCCTGCAGGACAGGCCATTGTGTGTAGTGCAGTAAGGGGGGTCTGTAGGCTATCAGAAAGGCTTATGGAAACACATTTCATCAGCGACAAGTGAGAACCTCAGTTGTCTGCTTTTTTGCAAAGCCTTTCTCCCATGAAAGGTTCTCGCTAACAAGGCATCCCAGTAGCGCCTTCATTCCTAAGTCAACTGCCTTCAGACTTGAACCGTGAAACTAGCTCAGGCTAGGTGTGGTGTGCACATCTTTTATCATGGCACTTGGAAAGTAGAGGTAGATGGAGCTCTGTGAGTTTGAGGCCAGCCTGGGCTATATAGTGAGACCCTATCTAAAAAAGAAAAGAGAAAGAAAGAAAAGGGTGTAGAGAGACAGCGAGGCTGTTAAGAGCACTTGCTGTTCCTATAAAGGACTCAGGTTTGACTTCTAGCATTTCCATGGTACCGTCTCCAACTCCAGTTCTAGGGAACCCAACACCCTCTTCTGGCCTCTGTAGGCACTGGCCACATACCTGGTACACAGACATGTATGCAGGCAAAACACACATACGTATAAATTTAAATTTTTTTCAAGTGAAAAAAGACATTAGCTCTGTCACAAGATGTCCCCACCTAGGTCCACGACACTCAGTGGAAGAAAAAAAGACCTCCCTTAGCGTTTCTCAGCTCAGCTGCCACTCACTTGCTCAAGTCCAAATTCCAGGGCTTATTCTCTCCACATTCCTTCAGCATGCATATCTAAAGCATGGACATACCTAGCCTTTGCTAACCTCGTGTTTGCTCCTAGGTGTGACACTGCACACAACCTTCCAGTCATTCCTCCTACTGCCTGACCTTGAACTATGAGACTCTGTGGTGTGACCCCATCAGCTCTGCAACCTCACTAAGCCATGGGTCACCTCACAACCACCAGCTCAGCACTAAGGACAACAGGGTCACTCCCCTCTGTTCTGGGGCCACAGCTTTTTGTTTTCAGTTAAACAGAACATTTAAATAAACAGAGCTGACACCTGCTCTTTCCTAGGGAGAAGTTACAACCCGGAAGGCTTCCCCTTCTGGCCAGTCCCACAGCCATGTCTCCAAGTGAAGTTCTTCCTTAGAGTTTCTTCACTAGCCGCTCTCCCTCACAGGGGCCAGACACCACGCCGCCTCTGACAACAGGCTGCAGCTATTCAATCTCTCAAGAGCAGCCCTAGAGCCACAGGTGAGCAGCCGGTGCTCCCTGATACACAAGTGTCCGCAGAACCTAGGCTCCTCCCTAGACTCCTCAGCTGGGTCCCAGTGTCCTCAAGAGTCTACAAGGACTCCTTTGAAGCAAATGGGCAGCAGTGGAGAGTCAACCACTGACTCTGCTGGCCATCTCTGTGTCCTCTTGGTGGGCAGAGGCCCAGATCACACTTTAAACTCTGGCCTTGCCACCAATGTGTGTGTCCTACGCAGGTTGCTTCCCTTCTCCAAGCCCATTTCTCTGGTGTAGATTAGAGGAGCGATCACCCCTTCCTGGAGGGCTGTTAAGGGCATTCAAACCAAGGTAGAGGGGTTAATTGGCTGAGTACGTACAGGGGAAATGACAGCTGTTCACACACACACACACACACATGCACGCACGCACGCACACACGCACGCACGCACCCCATTATCATGTTCATTAGCAGTACTTCAATACCACGACTGACCTCCTGCCATCCCCCTTCTGAGTCTTTGTCCAGTGCTCTGTCTGGACCAGGTTGGTCTTCCTCTGGCTGTGTTTCTCCGGGTTGGCCCTGGGAGGAGCAGCACGTTGGTACCCACTGGTACCATTTTGTTCTCCTGGGCCATAAGAGACAGGTGGCATGCCGTTCTTCTCAGGCCGCTGTGGCTGTGCTTGCTGGCCTCGGGGTCTGCCGGGTAGATCCACAAACAAGGCATCTTCCTCAGCTGGCAAGTATGGAGACCTGGCCTTGTTCCTGTCCCGCCTGCCCTCCAGTGGGTCCCTTTGAGAACGGAAGCGCTCTTCCTCCAGCTCCCTCCTGTCGAAGCCAAAGTTGTCTTCATAGCCTCGCTGAGGACAGTCTCTCGAGTGACCAGGTCCCACATGGCCACATTCTTGACAAGCTTCCGTGTGGTTGGCCTGTGGCATGGCTTGCCGCTCCACCTTGTCCATGTCCCTGTAACGGCAGCAGCATATTCAGCCCGCACACAGCCATGACTCCCCTTAGCATGCTATACTCATCTCTGGAAGCCACACACACACACACAATGCCCAGTATTCCAACTGCTGCGGGAAGCTGGCTTAAAAACCACCTCCTCCAGAAAGTCCCTCAGTGTAAAGGACTGCACCCTGACACAGTCACCGTATTGAGACTGCTACTCCAGGGCCGCACACTTTAGATTCTGCCTCCTACTGCCTTTCTGTCCTCACCCTGCCCCCACATGCACACGAACCTGGTAAGTGTGAGGAGAGGAACTGGGTGACACCTAAAGGTGGAGCTAAGGCTAGACGAGGGGCTCTGACAGCGGGCAGGGCTCTCCTGCCAAGGCTTGCCCACACTGAGCACAATTAGTCTGATGTCCCGTCTGAATTCCTGCTCCTGTTTCCATCTAGGCTGCAGTGAGGCCATCTGACTCCAGTGAGCCATTGTTCTGTCTTGAGTGATGGCGGACAGAACTAGGGCCTGTGCCTGGGAAACTTTCAGTACTTCTCTACAATTTTCGTTTTGTTTTCCCAAGGCAGGGTTCTCCGCGTAGCCCTGGCTGTCCTGGAACTCACTCTGTAGACCAGGCTTACCTTGGACTCAGAGATCCACCTGCCTCTGCTTCCTGAGTGCTGGGATTAAAGGTGTGCGCCACCTCTGCCTGGATTCTCTACATTTGTTTTATTATTTACTTGTTTACCCATTTATTTAGTGTGTTTGTGTGCGCATGTGTGGAGGTGAGAGCACAACTTGCAAGAATCGAATCTCTCCTTTCACCACGTAGCTCCTGGGCATAGAATTCAGGCTGCCAGACTCGGTGGCAAGAACTTTTACCTGCTGAGTCACCTTGCCAGATCTGTGCCTCCTTTTTGTTGTTTTAAAACAGGGTCTCAAAGAGTCCAGGCTGGCCTTGAACTTGCTATGTAACTGAGAATTGCCTTAAACTCTTGATCCTCTTGCCTTTATAGGATTATACCACCAGCCCTGGTTCCCATCTCATTTTATTTATATCTAAGAGACATCTCACCTCCCCAACATATATTTCTGTCCACTGCCTGTCTGACGACATTTTTGTCTTCATTTGGGCTCATCCTTCCCCACTTTGTGTCCACAAGTTTTGGGTGCTGTTGACTTTAGTATTTCTTGTTCTGCCAAAGCTCCAGAGTCTCAGAATTGGTTCTGGGGGAGGCCAAGAGCCCAGTCGAGGCTAGTCAGAGTCAGTCCTTGGACCCTGGCTTGAGCTGCCTTGAGCTCACATTGCCTCTGGATGAGGTGCTGTTTGAAGGAAGCCAGGAGCAAGTCCTGAGGACTCAGCATGAGGTCTCACATGTAGTCACATCCAAACCAGATGTATCACTGATCTTCCTCATGGTGACCCAATAAATCCCCTTTCCTGTGTACATGGTAGATGCTGGTTCATGCTACACTGCAGAAGCTGTCACATCTCATTATAATGATGGGTTAGGTCTGAGGGACCTTCCACTCCAACCCAGTGGGTCTATATGCCCTAGTAACAGGAAAATACTCAGAGACCTAAGCTTTAAAAAAATAATTTCGCCAGGCAGTGGTGGCACATACCTTTAATTCCAGCACTCGGGAGGCAGAGGCAGGTGGACCTCTGTGAGTTCGAGGCCAGCCTGATCTACAAGAGCTAGTTCCAGGACAGGCTCCAAAGCTACACAGAAACCCTGGCTCGAACTCCCCCTCCTCAAGAAAAGCAAATTTCTTTGAACTGGAGAGATGGCTTAGAGGTTAAGAGCACTGGCTGCTCTTCTAGAGGGCCTACATTCAAGTCCCAGCAACCATATGATGGCTCACAACCATCTGTAATGAGATCTAGTACCCTCTTCTGGTTTGCAGGTAGTCACGTAAGCAGAACACTGTATACACACAAAAAAAAAATTAACTAAAAAAAAAAAAAAGAAAGAAAGGAAAATCTCCACAAAAACAAACAAAGAAAAAAGCAATTCTTGGGCTTGTAAGAGGGCTCAGCAGATACAGGTGCTTGACAATAACACCAACAACCTGAGTTCCATTCCCAGAATCCACACGACGGAGGGAAAGAATCAACTCCAGGATTCATTGAGTCTTCTGAACGCCACAAGCACACCTGCATTCGTATATGCACAGACACACACAAAATAAATACTTTAAAACCGAGTCTTGGGGCTGGAGAGATGGCTCAGTGGTTAAGAGTACTGACTGCTCTTCCAGAGAACCTGGGTTCAATTCCCAGCACCCACATGGCAGCTCACAACTGTCTGAAGATCCAGTTGCAGGGGGTCTGACACCTTCACACCAATGCACATAAAATAAAGTTAAATAAACCATAAAAAATATTAAAAAAAAAAAACACAACGAGTCTTACTGTAAGCTCACAGATAAGAAACTCTGTTCCAAAGGTTGCCTGAGCGGTTTTCCCGGCCTTCTGTTCTCTTCTCTGTTGGTGCACCCCACCAGCAGCTTTCGAGCAGCCAACCTTGGCCTTTGACCTCCTGACTCCCTGTCTCTCATCCTTACAGGCTATGCTCTACAGCTGCCTCTGAGCTGATGAAAGCCCGGCTCCTTCTGGGTCATCCCTGGGAAGAGTCACAGTGCTTGTTTGGTTTCATTTGTTCCCACACTGCCAAGTGGTCACCCCAGCTTGGAAACACAAAGAGATCTATCTTTTTTGATGGGGGGAGAGACTCATGAATTCCAGGCTTTCTTCAGACTCTTATGAAGCTGAAAAAGGCCTGCCTCTATCTCCCAAGTTCTGGGATAACAGACCTGGTGTATGCTATGGTAGGGTTGGAGCCCATGGTTTATGCATGCTAGACAAGTATTCTACCAACTGGGCTTCACCTCCATCTCCAAGTAGCTCTATCCTCTTACTATGTGAACTAAGAGAAGCAGTCAAACACTGCACTATCATGTACGCATCAGAACTGAAGGAAACACTGCTAACCCCAAAAAAGTCTCTTCTCGTCTCAGAGCTAACTTTATAACAATAAATCTTGGCTTTTATTGTACATTTGCAAAGGAGGTTATACTCTCCCACACATGCTAATACTTCCTGGAAATCAATTTGATGGGGAACAGTTACATCTATGACTTGGATGAGCAGCAGAATTCCTGCAGGACAAACCTCTAGGGAGGGGTTGGAAGAGCAGGGTGGAAAAAAGACTGGAGAGATGGGGCCTGGAAGGCCAGCGGGTAGCTTCCTTCACTCTGGTTAGTGTTTAGCATCAAGGAAGGCGCTCAGTGGCACAGACAGGAGTCACTTTCTTTTATCCTCCCGGAGTTAAATAGGGCAGCCCCTGGCCCTCACCCCAGGGAAAATCTCACTCCTCTTCAACTGGCTCCACTTTCCCTGAATTAGCAACAGCGGACCTGACCTGTGCTAAGGACACTCTGCCACCTTCAGCAGTCTCCCTAGTGAGTCACAAAACACATGCAACAGCCCAGTCTTGCATCAGAGTGGCACGTGACAAAATCCCTTGAAAACTCCACAGTAGTCTCAGCCAGGGCCATCTACATTTGAAAGCTGAAGCTATCGTTTCTATATATGCAAGGTCTAACCTGTGCCAGGAAGTTGACAGAGACTATCTCTCAACCCTGCAACAACACTGCCAAGTCAGCTCGGCCATGCGTAGGAGGCTGAGGACACCTCCATATGGGGTTATCTACAATACAGTGTCTAATGGAAGGGACGGACAGTGACAATGGCGTTCTGACTGTGAGCAAACCTCACAAGGCAGAGCCCTGAGCAAAGCACTTCGCTCTCTCCTGTTAGCCACACAACCCCGCGGGCTGGCAGCCTGCGAGTCACCTTCATTACAGCTGAGGAAAGTGAAGCTCAGAGGTGAACTACTTTGCGTCGGACCTTGTACCAGGGACACACACCGGACTCCAACCAATCAGATCTGACCCCAAAATACAGGGCTGAAAATATGTTTATCAAGTACTTCTGAGGCTTGTCCAGCCATGCATCACCCTGAGTGAACAGAGACTGGAAGGAAGGCCAAAGAAAGTGCAGAGAGCTTTAATGTGGGGCATTTCTGAGACGGCTGGTTCCTTATACAGAATCCCAGAGCAGGGTTCACACTGTACCTTGTCATTCCAACTTTTTAAACTTTTCTTTGGGGGAGCAGGTGTGGAGGGCAAAGGACAACTTGTTGGGGTTGGGTTTCTCCTTCAACCTTGTGGGTCCTGAGGAATCGAACTCAGGTTGTCAGGTTTGGACGTAAGTGTCTCAACCCGCTGTACCACCTTGCCAGTGCCATGCCAAGTCTATCTGAGCAACTTCCAGGTAGAAAGGTTCCACAGCTGTTCAGTTCACCAACTCTTCCACTCACCAGCCAGCCAAACAGTCATGCACTTAAGTAAACACTTACTCTGGGCCAGGTACTAAATGAACTGCTTTTCAAGATGGTGATGAGGCGCAGATGCATGCCACAGCATCTGGCTACCCCATCCCCCTTGAACGTGGTATTGGGGACCAGACTCTGGTCAGGCCTGCTCAGCAAGCTCTTTGACTCACCGAGTCATCCACCAGCCCCATATGTGCTCTTCCTCAGTTACGCCATCTGACTTCCTTGTACTATGAGGCCTCCTCTCCACAGCGCTCACATAAAGAGGCTTTTCTTGATCACACAAACAGAAGTGGCTGCTTCCCACCCACTGGTCCCACCCTTTTCCATGCCCCATCTTACTGCCTTCATCCTTAGATCCTGGTAAAAGTCATCTTTTATAGGGTATCTTCTCCCCAAATCCCAAATGCGGGTTGACTTAGACACTACCTCTCCTCTGCTACGATTTCAGTATCAAATGCCCTCCACGAATATTTACAGAATAAAAAATGAACGGATGTGCAGGGCTAAGTTTAGGGAGACTCAGGTGGTTGGGGCACTGAGAATAGGGAAGGCAAAAGATAAGTTTGCAGGGACCAGACATACATGGCAGCTGCCAAGCCTGTCAAGGAAACGGGATTTTATCCCAAAGGTGACTGGAATGTAAGCTCCTGCAGTCCCAAGACAGGACTGCAAGCCGAGGAGACTGGCAGTACCATCTGATACCCCTCACCTCTCTCCTTTTGTGAGCTGCAAATGCAAATGGGCTTCCTTTCTCAGTGCTTTGGCTTTCTGAGAAAGACAAGGCATCCTTAGACAAGCTGGGAAGATGGATGTCAAGACGGCCCCAGAAAATCAGACGAGGCCCAGATGTGATGGTGAGAAGACAGAAATGGAGAGGGAGAGGAAGAGAGAGGGCGGAACAGAGGGATGGAGACAAGATGGTACCTCATTCCCCTTTCACCCCAGGAAGTGGGGTGGGGTGCGTATCATGGATCTGAAACTTATGAAGGAAACAAAACTATGAAAATCAGATGCAGTCAAGGAGGTACAAGAAGGAATTCCCTGGGAGAAAGCTACAGGAAGAGGGAGGGCCTGGGGAGCTAGGGGTAAGCTACGCACACTGCTAGGAGATACACTGGCAAAGAAAAGAGTGTGATTCTCTCAAACACAGTTGAAACTAGAAGGGTGCACCAAAAAAAAAAAAAAAAAAAAAAAAAAAAAGGTGGATGGTGTTACTATGCCAGGAGCTACAGAAGATGGTGTGTCTGTCAGGGAGTATTGACTGCATCCCAGGCTCCTCTAAGGGTGTTTAATCCTTGGAAGAGTCTTAAGAACTGTGAGAAACTGATGTGTAAAAAACGCAAGTAATTATCACAATAACAGCAGGGAAGCTAGAAGCTGAAGTCACATCTGAAAGACTGCAGAGACTACGCTCTGGGAGGAGGATGGGGTGGGCTGGAGACACGGCTCAGAAGTTAGGGGCACTGGCTGCCTTTCCAGAGGGGACCTGGGTTCGATGCCCAGCACCCACATGACAGCTCACAACCGTCTATAGCTCCAGTTCCTGGGAATCCAACGCCCTTTTCCTACTACAGTGGGCACCAGGCACATACTGACATACAAACAGGCAAAACATCCATACACACAAAACACAATATATACTAAAAAGATAATACTGCAGCAGGAGGCCAGGGGTGCTTTGGTCAGCCTGGGTTATGGCTACTGGTGTTCTACCACTCACCCAACAAGCCATCTCCAGGTTCTCAGCCTGACGCCCTCAGCCTTCCCATGGAACAAGCCCTTACTTCTGCTTTCAGTCCTTGTGGCCCACAGGACTCCACTTTTGTCTGGGGGACAGGCATGTGCTTTGAACAGCCAGTGGTATCAATGAGTGCCGTGAAGAGCCTCGGTGTGGCTGAGGTCAACTTGAAGGTGTAGCTCAGTGCTTCTCGGACAAGACACCCCTGGCTCTGCTGCTGGGCTTCAAACAGGATGGCCAGAGTCTGGGAGTGCTACAAGCCCTTCACCCACAGATCAAGATGCTCCCTGGACCTCCCCACAGAGCCCAAGACTGAATCCAGCCCAGAGCCTGAGGGAATGACAGTCTCTGAGTCCCAGCCCAGCTGCTCTAGAGTCGGGGGTATCTTCAACCCTTCAGGGGCCTGAAGCAGTATATCCCCATGTTAGTCACCTGCAATCAACAGTACTGACTGATGCCACCATCCCTAATAAAGTACAGGCAGAAGATCTGGGTGACAACCAGGAGACAGGAGGCTACTGCAGGGGTGGGGGCACAGCCGGGGACAGTCAATGGATTACCAGACTGGAGGAGAGGCACGATTCTGTCCTGCCTGATAAAACATTGTAACTAACCAAATGTCTGAACATCTTAGTATGGAAACCCAGAAGAGTTATTGAGTCTCTGTCTGTTTGGTTGGCCATTTCATCTTCCAGGTTGCTGAGGGAAAATGGTACCATGTCTTGATTCTGACTCAGAAGGCAAGAGTTTTTCCGAGAGCTGGCCCGGTGGCTCGGTGGGTTAGGTACCTCACCTTCTGATTACGAGGACCCCAGTTCGAGTCCCGGGGCCTTTTTTTTTTAAAAAAAAAAAAAGAGTTTTTCCAACTTTTGAAAGGGAAAGAACTTTGAGCTAGGAGTGAAAATGGTATAATTTTCAGAAAAAAATGCTTAAGACAGGATCCCTTGCAAAACCAGTATCAACTGTAATTCGCTGGTAGGAATAGAGCTGTCCAAATCTTAGCTAGCGAATTAGTTAATCCTCGAAAGTTCTGGGCGTGCGGCACTTTCAGTCACAGCGCTCTTCCGACACAGCCAATAGCATTCTCTGCCTGTCTTCACGCGCCAACGGGGACACAGCATTAACAAAACCAGGTACTGCTGAGTCCGGTGGCTCAAGCTGTGATCTTTACATTTTGGAGTCTGAGGCAGGAGGACTACTGTGAGTTCAAAGCAACCTAGGTTACAAAGTGAGAAGCTGTGTTTAAAAAAAACAAAAATAAAAAATAAAACAAAAGATAACCTGACTCTACACAGCAGATCAGTAAACTCCAAAGACTGATAAGATCGACCGCCAGTAAAGACACGTGAGCCAACACTCACAAGTGGAACACGCCTTGCTGCTTAAGGGACAACTGGTGGGATTACATAAAATAAAAAGAGGTGGTATCTTGACCAGCAGTCTGGAGAGCTTGCGTGTGAAGAGCTGGTGAAGGGTTTTTGATCTAGGACCTATTTATAAGACTAGCTTAGGAAACACACATCAGAGCTGACCAACGATTTGCACGTCTGAAGACATGACAGTTACATGGTGGACACCACACAGTCAGGGTTTGGATGTGGTTTTCATCCTAGAAGTTCACAAATTTGGTCTCAAAGTGATAGGAGTAAGAGACGGGGCTTAGCATCAGGTCAAGGCAATTAAGTCATTGCTGATGCTGCAGCAAAAGTGACAGATACTGGTCTCCCTCTTGCAGGAGCTCCTGTCATGGTGGCACTTGCCTTTGATACAGTATAACCAGTGTGTGTATGGGGGTCCAGGGTAGATTCCACGCTGGTTAGACTTCAGCCTCCAAGACTATGAGGCTAGTAAAACTCTTTTCTTTATATATTACCCAGACTTGGGTATTTTGTTACAGCAGAAGAACACAGACTGATATAGTGATCTATGTCTACTGGTACTAAATAATGTGATTTTTTTTTTTTTTTTTTTTTTGGTTTTTCAAGACAAGGTTTCTCTGTAGTTTTAGTGCCTGTCCTGGAACTAGCTCTTGTAGACCAGGCTGGCCTCGAACTCACAGAGAGCTGCCTGCCTCTGCCTCCTGAGTGCTGGGATTAAAGGCGTGTGCCACCACTGCCTGGCTAATGTGGATATTCTTTAATAATGCTGTGCTTTAAAATTAAAAGAAAGGTGGTCCAATGGATAAGGTGCCTGCTACCAAGCCTGACAACCCAAGTTCAATTCCTGGGACGCATGTCATGGAAGGCGAGAACAAACTTCCAAAATTTATCCTCTGACCTCCAAAGTGGTGCCATAGCATCAGCACACACACAATACATACATACATACACACATACATACATACATACATACATACATATTTTAAAGGTAAGAAAGAAACCTGCATATATCTGTACATATCTATTTCATAAACAGAAACTTATTTTAAAGGCTATCAATTAACCTAAGAGAGGTTATCTGGGAATGTGATTTGGAATATCTCTATCCCTTCTACCACAAACAAGGAAATCTGAGAACATGATATGTCAGGTCCCACGGCTGTGCATCCTAAGGAGCCAGGGCATAGGCACCATGGCATTAGATGCTGTCTAGAGGAGTTGCCAGCCTGGAGAGATGCATGTGCTAATAATGTACTTGAGAGAGACGGCAACGCTGAACATAGCATGACCAGTGGAACTGCAGTCCCATGAGCTTTCTAGCTCCTCCCCACCCCCGGGACCCCCGTCAGGACTGACCTCTTGAGTGATGATCGAGACAGCACCTGTGCAGCCTGGTTCATGGCCCTGACCCAGGCGTTCATGTCCTCCAGGGTGTCAGCACTGAAGAAGTAGGTCCTCATGCCCGAGTACTCAGCTTGGGAGCCCGCTGTGGTGGTGCTATAGATGAGCGCCCTCATGCCCGTATGCACAGCCTGCAGCAGGGGATAGACAGGTGAGTGCACGTTCTCTCTGCGAGCAAGAACAAGGGGTTCTCTGGCTGTGTTCCCGCTAGATGAAGCCCCAGCGTTGGCCAGTTTGTCTCCACATCTGAAAAATGTCACAATCTAGATGCCACTTTCTTAGGATTGCCATGCTCAGAGACTGATGTGGCTCAGTTTCCTGAGCTTCAACCGGCATGAAATGTGCTGTGTGCCTAAAGAAGCAACAATCGTCTTTTCGGAAGACACTGTGGATCTGGGCAGAGCTGACCAACATCTGACTGGGAATTCTGCGGGGCCGGTTGCATTTGTCCCCCAAGGCTATACATGCCTCCTTGTGGGAAGCCTAGAAAGATCAGCAACTCCAATGGCTTCCAGTTGAAAACATCAGAATCCTGTGCCCGAGTAGGCAGGGGTCTGCCTCTTAACTTTGCAGTTAAAACCTCGCCCCATCTACACAGGAAGATGGTGCAGGGAAGGGAAAGATTATGGAAGTGCCCATCCTGTGGCTACTGGGCATGCTCACAATTTTAGTCTCGTTTTAATCCCAGCAGCCAGGAGAGGTTGGGATGGAACTGTTTTACAGATGAGGCAAGTGAATCTGAAAGGTTTGGTGACTCTCCCACACCACATCTGGAACAGATGGGCACCATCACCGGACACTGTCATTTTACAAACATCACACGAAGAGGAAACTTTCCTGTTTTGTTCCCCACTACATACCCAAGAATAGTGCCCTGCATACAGTGTATGCCCACTGTTTTTCGAATGAATGAATGTGAGCGGAGAGTTGGAACCTGGTCTGACTCCCAGCCCAGGCTTCTCTGTGTGATGCTACGGGGCCTCTACGAAACTGCAGATAATTCTGCAATACGGATCTCGAGCAAAAGGTAGGCCCTATCAGTGAGCAGTCAGAGGAAACAGCTACAAGTTGGGGAGTGGCACACTTTCAGGATGGGCAGACAAATCTTCTCAGAGAAGCCTTAAACCTTCAGCATTTCCTTCTCCTCACACTCGACATCCAAGTCCTACAGTGCACTTAGCTATGGGTCTAGTTCTCACACTAACATGTCTGAGTCTACCAAACCCAGTGTCTAGAGAGACTAGGCAGACTTTGCCTGCAGCCAAGGTCCCCACGGTGGCAGAAGAAACCCCACATCCTCACTTTGAATGTCTTAAGTGTTCTTTTGGTTCCCTCTGTTTCAATAAGCAAGAGCTACGGCAAAAAGAACAAGAGGAGACTCGTGCATGCCTAACCACCTAGCAATGGAAATCCTTAGATAGGTTCTCCTGGACCATGAGGCCCAAGATTCTCTGCGCACAGAGGGTTCTGGGGCAGTCACTAGCTCATCAGATGCAAATGCAGAAAGGTCTTCAGTGCGGCCTTTCAAAAGAGCAAGTCCCTGTGCTACAAGCATCCTGAGAGCCAGCCTCGCCTGGCAATTAGCCTAGGGCACACTTCAAGCCTGCAGCTACCACAGGAGTGAGGAGTCATGCAAGAGCACACAGCCGTGTTCTCTAGTCACTGCCTGCAGGCCTCTGCCTAGCTGCTCACCTGAAGACCAGGTTCCCAGCTCTACTCTGCCTGTGCTGAGGCAATCAGAGGCTCTGACAGTCAAGGTAAGAAAGATACCAGTTCCTCTGTCACCTTGCCCAGTGACCTACACTCAAGGTACTGTGCCTGAGGAGGTATCCTTGGTCCAGCAAGAGGTCTTGGAGATGGCCCCTTCCTCTCAGCTCTGGGCTCCTCAGCTAGCACAACCCTACTAGACAACTTTGCATGACTGGACAGAAACCAGGCTACACCAAAAGAAAACTAGGATGAGAGTAATAGAGAATCTATCTCAGAAACAGTCTGCCCCAGGACATGGCTGTGCCAATATAATACTAAGGAAGCCCAGATCCTCCCCCCTCGAACCCCAAGATCAGATTTCAGGACAGTAAGAACCACCATGGATAATAAAGGAGCATGCAAAGGTCCCCAAATGACAGATTCTCAAGTTTCCTCCCCTCGTAATAATTCAGCATCTGTTGAGTGTTTAGCACATGGGAAGCACTGTATTAGAAGGTACACACACACACACACACACACACACACACACACACACACACACAGAGAGAGAGAGAGAGAGAGAGAGAGAGAGAGAGAGAGAGTTTGGGACGCTGTGGAAGAGGGGAAAGGGGAACAGCACCTGACCTGGACTCATCTGAGGATAGACATTCAAGGTGCCTTCCTCCTGACAGGCAATTCCTGAATAAGAGGAAGAGACTCTCAGGCCCTGAGAAGCACTTAGTATTTATCTTCATAGATGAGGCCAGGAGGCCGGCTTGGGGGAGCAAAGGGAAGGGCGGCACATGGTGAGGCTATGATGCTGCCCGGGTGGGGTGCTCGGGGCCTTGCAGGTCACATTAAGGATCTGTGTTCAGTTAGAGAAAGGATATGACTGGATCTTGGAAAGACCACTGGCTGAAGGACAGCAGGGAGGGGTGAGGACACAAGAAGATGCTTTCTCGGCATCTATCCCACATTTCACAATGTACACAGCCATGACAAACTACCATGATGCCACTCTAAAGTCTGTCTCTCCTGGTCCGCAATTATTTACCCCCAGTGACCTCAATCCCAGTGTGGTGGTTAGAATGAAAAGCACCCCCATAGACTCCAGTATTTGAACACTTAGCTCCAAAGTGGTGCTGTCTGATGAGGTTCAGGTGGCGCAGCCTTGCTGGAGGGAGAAAGCTACTGGGGGTGGGTTCTGAAATTAAAAGCCTCGAGTCACTTCCAGTCCCCCCACCCCGCCTCTCATTTGCACTTACAGTTTAAAAAGTGAACTCAGCTTCCACTTCACACCTTCCTGCCATGAGGAACTCATGCCTCTGGAACTGTAACCCAAAATAAACCCTTTCCCCTATACGTTGCTTCTGGTCACAGCACAGAAAAGGAACCACTAACGCCCAGAGAGGGAAGACTTTCTGAAGAAGACTTTACCATCAAAGGTAATTCTAGAAGCCACTGAACAAAATGATTTCAGAGCAGCTCCTGGATTACAGAATAGGAGGGGCTGCACTTCATGGCTAGGGTGATAACCATTTTTTAAGAAAAATAAAATAAAAAATAAAGACAGTGTCTCACTATGTAGCCCTGGCTAGGCTAGGGTAGACCAACAGGTTATGTAGACTAGACAAGGCTGGCCTTGATGTGGAGAGATCTGCCTGCCTCTGCCTCCTAGATACTGGATTACAGGTGTGGGCCCACCATGCTTGGCCATGATTTTATTAAGTCATTTAGACCTCATTAGTCTGAGTCTGAGACTCTGCAGCCTCCTAACTTCCTGTCCTGTCCCATGAAGGTGTGCCTGAGAACACTGTTTCTTAAGATGGCCCGAATGGCCGAAGAAAGACAATACCTTAAAGGAATACTTGCGGCTTATGCGATCCTCAGGGGCCACAGGGGAGATGACGTAGCTGGGCAGAGGGATGCTCCCGAGAACTGCTTCTTCTCGGCTGTCTTTGGATGGAAAAACACATCAGAACAGCAATCTGGGAATCCTGTCTTCACCGTCTCCTTTCCGTGTTCCAAATGCTTACCGGCAGACACCTCTGCACTGACAGGACCACAGAAGTGAGGCCCACAGGACACTTTCCCCGAGGCAGAGAGGGGCATGAATGCACTCTCCACTCACTCTGCCAGTAGAAGGACAGCATGCCACATGTTGTGGAGCAGAGACAAGAGGGGCACTTCTGTTGTCCCTTCCTCCAACCACGTTCCTTCACCTTCATCCATCACTGCAGGGTGAGTTAGCCTTGCGCTCTTCAACTCAAAGACACACATACTCTCCTCTGGACACAGTACTAAGCCCAATGCCCCCCCCCTTCTGTGACAGCCCTTGCATTTAGCCCCCATCCCCTTGAGCCTCGTCTCCTAGGATAATCCCTATGCCAGTCTCATCTGGCCCACACAGATGTGTCTTCCAACTCCTTATGCATCTAGAACTTTCCCCAAGTGTGTCCTTGTAATGTCTATCTCCTCCCACGCAGACAAAGCACTCACTATCCTTAAAACGCCAAATGCAAATCCTAAGCCTTCTAAAAACGTCTTCCCAGAATTCCCAAAGACAAGCACTTGCTATTTCCCCTGAGGAACTTAAGGACTTTGGTGTCTTCAAAAGCACTAAGCAGAGTCCGTACTTCCCTTTCTCTTCCGTATTTTGAGATTCCACACCGTTCAGTCCCTGACTTTATACAGTGCTCCATAAATGCCCAAATGGGCAGTTCAACTCCAGTGTCCTGTTCAGTACCCAGGAGACACCCAGACAGTGTCCACTGCTTCTCAGCTCTCCAGGGCCTCCAAGGTAACCTGTGTCCAAGTGGGGCAAAAGCCCACCTGACTCTGGGTCTTGAGACCATAACTGAATCGCTCTTACTTGAATTCAACAAGTTGAACTTCTGGGGCCTGCAGGGGTAAAGCTGCAGCCACCAGCCATATACACATGAACACGCTCACAGGGTAACCGGCTGAGTAGCAGGACACTGCTCTAACAATGGACTCCCTCACCAGCCTCTCCAGCACAAGACTGACACTTCAGCTCACCTTTATAATAAAACAAACAGTAATCAGCGAGCACGAACCACCGTCTTTTCCACAGCCTCATCCCGGAGCTGTCCTGCAAAGCACAGACAACCAGTCAGGGCAGTCTATTACACCCCAGCCTCTACTCATAGAAAAGCTGATCCCAGAGCCAAGACCTGCCCAGAGCCACTCTTTCACGTTTTTATTTTATTTTTTATTTTTTATTTTTTGGTTTTTTGAGACAGGGTTTCTCTGTAGCTTTGGGGCCTGTCCTGAAATAGCTTTTGTAGACCAGGCTGGCCTTGAACTCACAGAGATCCACCTGCCTCTGCCTCCCGAGTGCTGGTATGCGCCACCGCCACCCAGTCACATTTTTATTTTTTAAGATTTATTTTCAGGGCTAGAGAGATGGCTCAGGAGTTAAGAGTACAAATTGCTCTTTCAGAGGATCTAGGCTCAATTTCTAGAACTCAGATGGCAACTCACAACCATTTGTGATTGGAGTCCCAGGGCATCTGACATCCTTTTCTGGACTCCACACACCTGTGCACAAATACACACGCAGGAAAGATGCCCAGACACTCAAAATAAATGTAAACACATTCCTGAGTGTGTGTGTGTGTGTGTGTTCGTCCACAGCAGCCAGAAGAGGGTGTTAGAGCCCTAGAGCTAGAGTTATAGGCCACTGTGAGTAACTGATGTGGATGCTAAGAACTGACCTTGGGTCCTCTGCAAGAGTGGTGTGTGCTTTTGCCCAGTGAGCCAACTGTTGGCACTTCTCTTTTACCTGTCTGCTTGTCTATCTCCATGTGTAACCCTGGCTGTCTTAGAACTCACTCTGTAGACCAGGCTGGCCTCAAACTCAGAGATCCACTTGCCTCTGCCTCTTGAGTGCTGGGATTAAAGACGTGTGCTACCACATCTCTTTTATTTTTATTTTGCTCTCTTTTATTTTACTTTACTTTTTAATGAGATGGTCTCATGTAGCCCAGTCTGACCTCAAATTCACTACATAGTTGAGGATGACTTTGAACTTGTAACCCTTCACTTCCACCTCCAGAGTGTTGGGATTGTAGGTGGGCAACACCAGGCCTGGTTTATGCGGCCCTGAGATCCAGTCCCAAACCTGTGCTTGTCTTGCATGCACCCTATCAACTGAGCCACATCTCTGGTCCCCATATTCTCTTCCCCTGCGTTTTTTCAATAAACCAGACATCTTACTGAATAGCTATTCTTCGAATAGGACATTAAACTTAGACTAAGTGATGGCTTATATTTCCTCCCTCTTTCAATGAATGTCTTATTGAAAAGCTACTCTTTAAATAGACATTAACTTAGACTCACTGATGGTTTATCTCAGGAAGTAAGGTTTTCTGGTCTCCTAGGAACAAATTATTATAATCCATTTACTTCTAAGAAAGGAAAGTTCAAAAATAGATGTTAACTACTGATAATAAATTCTTATTAAAAATGAAGTATTTTGGTTTTGTTTTAGGATCTAGGCTATAAAATATCTTCATTCATTCTGATTAGAAAGTGAATTTACATAGGGTAGTATTGAATAATTTTAAATTAGGTAACTGAGACAAAGCTCTCAGCTAATCAACCTCGTTTTCTAACACAGGACTGATTTTGATATTTTCTTTCCACACAATGTAAAGGTCTGAATTCTCTTTGCAATCAAATTTTCTCATAACAAAAGTCTAAAACAAATAAATCAAAAAACTTGGTTACAGGGAAAATAGCAATATTATATACCAATTTTTTCCAACACCTAGGAGAATCTCAGAGTTGGGTTTAACTGACAAAACATCTTTCCTTGCCAGGCGGTGGTGGCACACACCTCTAATTCCAGCACTCTGCAGGCAGAGAGAGGCAGGTGGATCTTGGTGAGTTCGAGGCCAGCCTGATCTACAGAATGAGTTCCAGGACAGCCAGGGCAGTTACACAGCAAAATCCTGTCTCAAAAAACCAAAGGGAGGGAAAAAAATCTCTCCTTGAAGCTGGAGAGATAGCTTAGTGGTTAAGAGAGCACTTGCTGCTCTTGCAGGAATCAGAGTTCAGTTCTTAGACCCACGTGACAGCTCACAACTGTCTCTGCTCCAGTTTCGAGGGATGAGATGCCCTTTTCTGGCTTCCATGGTCACCAAGAATGAGCACAGATCACATATACACATGTAAACAAAAGATTCATACACATAAAAATAAAGTCTTTCCCTAGTCAGAAGTTTTGACAGGCTTGAATTAAAACAGAAGAACAGCCTGGCGGTGGCGGTGTATGCCTTTAATCCCAGTACTTGGGAGGCAGAGGCAGGTGGATTTCTGTGAGTTTTGAGGCCAGCCTGGTCTACAGAGAGTTCTAGGACAGCCAGGACATAGAGAAACCCTATCCTGAAAAACAAAATAAACAAACAAAACAAACAGAAGAACCGTTTCCAACCTAAATACGACATGAGGCTTGCTTGCTATGCACTCCCAACCCACAACACACACTGAAGTACCAAAACCAAATCAACGTGATGTCGTCATCCATGGTCAGTTCTGCAGACTGGTGAAAGGATTTCTATGGTCTAGACAGCATTTCCCTTCTTTTTACTGGCAGGCCTTTATCCATCCTCCATACATGGTTCAAATGCCACTTCCTGGGGGAAGCTTCCTGGGCTGCGTGAGCACAGCTCTGCTTCTGCTGTGAACATGCAATGCTCTAAACAGACCGTTACGGAAGCAGAGCAGCCAAAGGGTGGGAGGTGGGAAGCGTTATTTACAGTCCCTTCCCTCTCCTGCCACATTTCCAACCAGTGTCCTTTTTTTTTTTAACAGGGCATGTCAGAGAGGATAATTACTCAGATGAAGACAGCCATGTAAGAAAAGAGAAAAGACCAGAGCTATGAAAGCAGACACGTGACCAGGAGCAGATAAAGAGATCTGGGACTCCGCTTCCATGGGAAGGGGGCTCTGGAACCTCCTATACAGTGTACAATGCAAAGTCCTTCTCACAAATGCTATCCTCAAATAGGCATCATTGCTCTTGGAGTCTGATTGGCTTCTGTAGATGTTAGCAGGTGACAGATTAGGGATGGGTGACAGTGTGATATGAAAAAAATGCCTTCTTTGTTTCTCTCTGCAGATGACAAGTTCCTGAGGAAACCTTATTTACCTCTTCACACATGTGTGAGCCCCACAAACCATGGCACAGACACGGGGAGCAAATGAATGAAGAAATGACAAGAAGAAAAGGAAGGGGCCAACAAGACATCATTCTGGGGTTGGAAGCTCAGAGACAAAGCAATGAGGGCGTTTGAGACATGAAGCTGAAGGGTAGCCTCGAGAGACAGGGCTGCCACGTTTCCTGACTAAACAGGTGTGGGAAAAGAAGGAGTAGGTGATGGTGTTGAGGTCTCTTCCCTGCACACCTGAGAGAGGAATGATGGTTTCTCATTACTAAGATCCAGGGAAAGTGGTTGGAGAGAGGGTGGGGCAGGAAGCAAGTGATGAATTTGGCAGATTTGGGTTTCCAAGTGCTAGGGAGCTAGCCATACATCCTAGGCAAGGGCTGGGCAGTGTGGCGCACACCTTTAATCCCAACACTCAGGAGGCAGAGGATCTCTGTGAGTTTGAGACCAACCTGGTCTACAGAGCGAGTTCCAGGACAGGCTCCAAAGCTACACAGAGAAACTCTGCCTCGAAAAACCAAAAAGCATTTCAGGCAAGGAAAAGATAGCATTTGTAGCTAAACAATAGCAAAGGCACTATCACTAGGAAGGCAGGTGCTGGCAAAGGGTGAACATGGAGCTGGGTTCTGGCTGACTCATCTATTCACACTGTAGCCCCAGGCTTCAATATGCAGCCCTCTTCCCTCATCTCCATCACTCCCCACTGCATCTGACCAGCCCCTGGTCACCAAAAGCACCGGGCCAGAGTGGTGAAGTGGTTTGGGGGAAGGAAGCTGCAACCCTGAGCAAACAGCTCACTCACAAACAATTAACAGGTCATTGTGCACAGTGGGCAGAACCCACCTGCCCCAAACAAACTCTGGAACAAGAAGCTTCTCTAGCTATTCCAGCCTCCTCACCTGCTTGTGCAGCCAGCCCCTCACCACCACCGGGACATTGAGGTTCCTCCGAATGGCCTGGTCTCTCTTCCCAAAGCTGTGCACTTTGCTGCTGGACTTGAGGATCTAGAAAAAGCAGACTCTGTTCTAATGGCAGGGACTGAGCGGAGCACACACATGTTGTATGACAGGACTGTTTGCACCCTGCTGTCACTGTGAGCCCTTGATCACAGCATCCCTCCCAGTCAAACAGCACGACCCAGACACAGCAAACATCTCATGGTTCACACGAAGTGAAGTGAGTTAAGGGAGTTTTCTATTAAGAGCTGCTACCATGGCATTCTGAAACAAAGTCACTTTCAGTCCCTGACTTTGTCAGGATCCAATACTCGCTCCCCAATCTGGTTCGCCTGTCTAAGTCAGTGATCCTACATTTTGAACAAAAACATCTGGGCATTTTGCTCTTCAAGCCTGTCTGTCACTGAAACTTGCCAGGATCTAACACCATGTACCTGTAAACAGAGGTGTTGCTTTCTGAGCACACACCAAGACAGTGAAGAACGCACTCAAGGAACTAGATGCCAGTCTTGGTCAATCAGCAACCACCCGTTTCCTTGGACAAGGGCTATCACCTCTCTTAGCCTCTATTTCCTGATCTGTAATTTTGGGGGAGTATTTCTTATGGGCAAACCCCACAAAACTGTGATAATAAAATGGACTTCTGGTTACAAATGGACTTGGAAAAATACAGAAGGGACATGAAGAACCGGTGATGGAGAGCTCACCTTGGGTCCAGGCTTGGCTTCCAGGGTGGATGTGGTTCCAGCCGTGGATGTCTCACTGACCATGCTGGACGGTCTTTGGTTTCTCTCTTGCTTCGACATATGTGGGTGTGGCCTGCAGGAAGGCGTAGGGGAATCCTGTGAGTATGTGCCCAGCTGCAGAGTGGAAAGCCCAGTCTATGACCTGTCCTAGGCTGGAGCTGGCTGCTTGGCACCAGAACAACTCAGGTCCCAGTTTTTGGAGGTCGTCTGATCCCAGATTGTAGACAGAGGTCACAAAATTCACCTGTCCCTGTCCTTCAGAGGACCAAGAAGATGGCAGATGGACACACCACCACAGCCAGACATTCCAGAAAAGGGTGCACACTGCACTCCCTGTCTGTGATCCTAAGGTACCCACACTCATTCTCTTACTAGGGTGTCCTGGCGACAGCTCAAGGCGCACAATACTCTTCACAGAAGGAGGGAGTCATCATACTGTTACACACACACACACACACACACACACACACACACACACACACACCTCCACTTCCCCAACTCCCAAAAGAAGCTGTTTATAATTAGTAACAAGAAATCACTTGCGCACACATCCACACCCCCAGATATACACAGAGAATGCTTACATAAACGCCAGTGGGGCTTGCCGCCCAAAATAGACCTACTCAACAAAGAGTCCTATTCTGGGAGCACTCCATTCGCCCCAAAATAGAGCCACTGGAGATATTAACCCCCTGTGCCATGCCTGGATAGCAGGAAGTCATGAAGTATCTGTAAGGCCACAGTAGGGAACCCTAGTGCTTCCCCATCATCATCCCAGCCACTTGGACTTCCTGCTGAGAGGCTCGGGGATGGCTCGGGGCTCGGAGCACTACTCTAAAGAGATGTGGAAGAACATCCTTCTCACCTGCTTTCCGAGGAGCCCATCTCTGTATCAGTCTTTTCCACACAGAAGTGTCAAAGCCTTCACCCAAGCTCAATACCTATCCTTGAACAGCATGATGCATGACAGCAAGACCCTGCCAGCTCCACAGTCTGTAGGCTGTCCCTGAGCAGAAAGCAGAAACCACAGCAATCCTTGACTGCATTTTGTCTGCTGCTCCACTAGGCAGCAGGATCCAGGCAGGTCTACATATACTATGTTGTTGAGGCTTCCTGCTTCAGGAGTTGAGAAAAATTACTTCGGAGGACTTAGCCAGGACCCTGAAAAGACAGAGCTGGAGGATCCAGGCCAGACGAAGCTGAGAGAAAAGTGCTCAGAATGTCCTGCATCGCTTGCTTTTACAGGACGTGATGGAAAAAGTATAGTCTTCACCTAGAGATACCACACTCCCTTCAGGCACCACCACTGCTCAAAAGACACGGATCCTTGTAGCGCTCTGAGTCTCAACACCAGCACTGCCCCAGGAGGCGACTTCTCTGCAGAAGTTGTGTGGCCACTACGCTTCCCCTGCAGCAGGCAGGCATCAGCTTCCCAATGGGCCAGCCCCACGAGATGCTCAGAGTGGCAAATGCACTACCCACCAGGCAGAAAGCTGGCCGACTTCGTATCAGCCAGACTCATCCAGAATCCCTGCCCACGGCTTCCATCGCAGCCAAAACGCTGTTACTGCTCCCTGCTCAGATGGGGAAATGTCACCAGGCTCGGCCTTTCCCTTGGCAAAGGCTGCAGCAGCAAATTCACAGTTTGGGAGTGGGAAAAGGCTCTGTGAGGCTGCTGTGCCATATCTCTGCCTCTCAGCAGGACAACCAGCCATCTTCCCAGGACCTGGTCCTGCCCAGCTTTCCAGAGAGGGGGAAAAGGAAGGAGAACTCTTGGGTTGCCTATTAGGCAACTTTTTTTTTTTCCCACTGAAATCTAAGACACAATGGGGTGGGTGAGAGCGGATAAAGGTGCTTGCCTCCAAGTCTGAGGACCTGAGTTCAATACCTGGGACTTCCATGGTAAAAGAGAAAACCAATTCCGACTAACTGTCCTCTGACCTACAGACACACAGATATACATACACACACAAATTCAAGACCTAAGAGGCAATCTCACAAAAGGTTTAGTTTTTTTTTAACCAAGTTCAATTAAATTTCTTTTGAGATACTAATAGAAACATTATAGAATATTTAAGAAAATACAAGAAAAAGCTAAATGGTGAAGTGAGGAGGGGGATCCTCCATAGTCCAGCCACCCAAAACAAAAGCATTTAAACATTTATTTACGTCTGTCCTTTCTGTTATGCCTGGTTTGATTTGGGTGGTGTTGTTTTGTGTTTATTAGTTTTTTTGTTTTTCTCTGTAACTGTGATGTGTTTATGATCTTGTTTATACCTGAGGTTTTAAACTATTTTAGCATGTAAGGTACAGTAGTAACACATACATTTAATCCCAGCACTCAGGAAGCAGAGGCAGGTGGATCTCTGTGAGTTCAAGGCCAACAGGATCTACACAGTGAGTGCCAGAACAGCCAGAGTCACATAGTGAAACCCTGTCTCAAACAAAACAAAAATCAAGAACATGTGTGTGTGCCACGCACACGCACACACACACACACACACACACACACTTTATTATAAACATTTTTTCCATCACTTATTTTGGGGGTGGTAAGACAGGGTTTAATTGCCCTGGCTGTCCTCAAACTCACAGAGACCTACCTATCTGGATCTGCAGCTGGTCCAGGTAACCCAGAATAAGTGAGAGCTTTGCCATTTCTTTGCCTTAGTCTAACCATCATAACTTTACCCCTGGCCATGGGTACTAGCTGACTGGGAGTTTTCTCAGCCAATAGCATGAGGAGAAAGACAAAACTTGGCCACAGGTTTGGGTAAAAAGAGGACAGAGCTCCTGCTGGAGGAACCAGATACAGAGAGATTTTGTCTGGAGTGAGGCTGGTTATGGCCACACCACTGACATCTAAGAAGCAGTGGGAGGCAGGGGAGGAAAAGAAAACCCCAAATCTGCCCTAGGAAGGTGACTGTGATGTCTACTAATGCTGCAAAAAAAGATCCCCATTCAACCAACAGTCTTCAGTGTTATATGCAGCCTGACCCGGCACTCTGAAAGAACGAAGACAGACACATGCAGTCTAGCCATCCATGACAAGGCCAGCCTCCAGAGGCTGTTTGCTAGATCCCCTCATCATGGATCACACTGAAAGATGGCCTTGGAAATGACCACTAGAATCACAACTAGCAATCCGTTTTATATCAAAAATAGACACGAGAAAATATCAACACAATTTCCTGAGTGGAATGAAAAGCTGACACTCACAAAAGCTCCCACAGCAGTTTAGCCCATTGACTTAAGCACGGGAGCACCCAGGGTGTATTTACGAAGCCTCCTGAACAGATAAGCCAGGGGGCCCAGAATGAGTGAACGGGGCATCATTCAACAGAGGGAGACCTGGTGCATTTGTTTCAGCTAGGATACTGGACAGGAAAGATCCCCACTGAAAAATGTGGCTGGACAGACATACTGATTTGTCTTCGAGTCCTCAGCCTGGATGTACTCCACTAATAAGTTTCACCCAAGAATGTCCCTAGAAGACAAACAGTTCCCATCAGCATGCCCTCAGGCACACTGCATCCTACAGAGGAGACCACAGAACCTGCATGCTCAGACTCTTCGTGTCCTTAAATAAGATCTATTCACTGTAAGCCTGCTTGCTGAGTTTCTGTGCTGTCTGGATTCCCAGGACAGTGGGATGGCTGAAACAAAGACCTCCCTTTCCTTCACTTAAGCTACATGAATGCAGATTATTTTGCTGCAGGGGTGTGGGCTGAAGTTCAAAACAGTGAGCTAAACTTTGAGCTCAGCTGCCTCCTGTCAGAACCAAACAAAAGAAATGAAGAGTAGACGAAATCAGCTGGGAGAAGTCCCATTGGGAAAGGGCTGGATTCTATGCAAACCATCTTTCTCTACCAAGACAAAGTGCACATAACCTGACAGGCAGAGCCAGAACCTTTATAAATGCGGAAGCCATTTGCTCTGGGCACCTGAGTGTCAACACAGCAGGACCCTTCGCTTCCGCAAGTCACTACAGAGAGGTCAACCAAGCTCTGAGGACAGATGCAAGTATGCTGGGTGGTGGTGGTGCAAGCCTTTAATTTCAGCACTCGGGAAGCAGAGGAAGGCGGGATCTCTGTGAGTTCGAGACCAACCTGGTCTACAGAGCGAGTTCCAGGACAAACCCCAAAGCTACAGAGAAACCCTGTTTCAGAAAAACTAAACCAAACCAAAACAAAAAAGTAAAAGGAGAACTTGACTGTAGCTCTGGGGTAGAGTGTTTGCCTAGTACTCATGAAAACCTAGGTTCAATCCCTAGAACTGTAAAAATTAAAATTAAGTTAAAAATAATGAACTGGGTGGGGTCTGCCATAAAGAGAGCCCAAGTTCCAAGTGCCAAGCCCCAAGATCTGTGAGATATAGATCTGGGCTATCACAGCCCCAAGGCCAACCCCAACCAGGGTAGGGGAAAGAGCAAGAGCAGAGTGTTAGGTTGGGAACATAGGTCCCAGCCCCTCGCATCTATCCCAGCCCCCAGGCCTGGTCTGGACTTCAAATCCCAGCAGGCCAGGTCCTGACCTCCTCCCTGGGGGTGGGGTCAGGACCCCACCCCAGGGTACTTAAGTGATCCCCCCCCCTTTTCTTCCTCCCGGGAGGGGGGGGGTGTCGCATTTCTGCAGCTTCCCGGTTTCCCCCTCAGAGCTACCCGAGAGCGCAGATCTCCCATTAAACCTGGATATTTCTTAATTTGGCTTGTTTTGATTTGGCTTGATTGGGAATTTCTGCGTCGTCAGAGAGCTAACATTAGGAAATATTCCTAACACAGAGAAGACAGGATTTCAGCTGAGCTCTGTCTGATAGGCTTTCACTCTCCCACAAATCGGCTCTTTGGGCCTCAGTTTCCATTTTAAATGGGGTAAAAACTTCTCTTTACAAGGCAGCTTGTGCATTAAGACGACTTTCTGAGAACTAGGGGCACTGTAAGATCTGCACTATTCCTGTGTCACCACTGGAGACCCCAGAACCTAAATCCCAGGTACGGTTTATTTTTTACTACCAAGCCACTTCTCTCCAGAAAGCTCAAGATGCCAACTGAGTAGCTGAGACCATAATGGTTTCTTAGCAACACCTTACCTGTGACTTTTTTAAGTCAAAATATAGAAACTATGGCAGGCTTCCCTTCTAGTGGTCAAGGCAATGGCTGAAAGTCAGACGGTTACGGGGAAACAGAACTCTAGCATTAAAAAGACCTTATGGGGCTGGGATGTGGCTGGGTGATAGTGCACTTGTCTAGTGTGGACAAGATCCTCAATTTGATCCCTGGCACTGAAACAAAACAAAACAACTCATTTAATGTTATCGCATGAATTTTGAGATAAAAGGACCCAGCTTCAGGCACTGTCCTCAAGGATTCCAAAGACCAGAGAACTCAGCTGAGAGATGGCTGCGAATGGAGGACTGTATACAAGAGTGGGCACACTTGCAAACACAAGCACTCATTTAAAGAGCACAATCTACAGTGAAAATGACAGAGAAGAAAGGAAAAGAAAGTGGGAGGGAGGGAGGAAGGGAGGGAAGGAAGGAGGGAGAGAGAGGGGAAGGGAGGGAGGAAAGGAAATTAGTTATTGTCCCAAGCAGGCCGACACACCTTCACAACCCTCTTCCCAGACAAAGAGACACAGACAGGCTGCCAACGCTTACTGTCAACTTCCAGCAACCCGGGGGAGGCTGTCTGACACGGGATTTCACGGGTGAGGTTGAGTAGCTGCAACCTCACCCCAGCACAGTTCACTATGCCTTTCCCCGTCCCCCTCAATTCCTTAAACACAGGCTGGGAAAGAACCCAAACAGCACCTCCTCACCTGGCATGAAGACAGCCCAGACAGTTGTGCCCCCACCCCTCAATCAGAGCACTGTCCTGAATTTGGCATCGGAGTCCCCAAGCTGGACAGCCTTGGGCTTGTCTCGTCCCCCTTCCTCCATGACTGACTGCGCAGGATGAGAGGGAGGCACGGACCTCGGAGACTCTCCCGTTCTAATCCGTCCCCTCTGAGCCTGCCTGCTCCTCCCGCCTGATCTACCAAGCAGTCGTCCTTCTCATCAGGCTACAGCAATTGTTAAACGGCAACCAGAGCAATTCCCAGGTTGTGGGGAAGGAAGAGAAAAGGACTAGAGAAGCCACAGGAAGAAACAAGACTTCTGTTTTAAAGCAACAGTATCCCTTCCACATAGCAAAGCCACCACGACTGCATATTCGGCCAGCAGAGAAGAGCAGAAGATGTGGGTATCACGTGGCCATGACTGCATTCCCAACTGACAATGCCCTTGGAAACATCCACACCAAAAACTGCCTCTTGTTCCTGAGTGAACTAAGGGCCCCATTTCCGTGTCTCCCCTTACCTGTGACTGTCACAAATGCTGCCTGAAAATCCGGAGAGGAAAACCAGTCAAGTTCCTGCATCTGCTTGCCAGGTGTTTGCATTTCTCCTCATCTTTTCTGCTGCCATGGCAACCAAATGCAACAGGCAAAGCTAGCCCAAGACTATCCGTGTCTGCAGACAAGGTGCTGGTTCTACCTAGTCACTGATGGCCACAGATGAGACTCCCACAGCCCAGAACCACGAGGGTGAGCACGGGCTGGCCTCCTCCTGGAGCTGGAGAGCCTTCTCCGAAGCTCACTCGCCCTTACCTCTGGCTGCCAGCTTTTACCAACATGTAGCTGCAGGAAGAACAGCATACAGAATTGCCTAGCAGCAGGAGATTTCCACCTAAACCCACCATCTGCAGTAGCTTCAGGAGAGTTTTGCCCTGAAACCCGTGAAATAAAGTCTCTGTGGCAAAGGGGCCAAAGTTCAGTAAGAGACCGCCTACCTTCAGCAGGCTCGGCCTCTCTCAGAGCTGTCTTCAGACACCGCTCACATCACCAGCCATTCCAACCGTGTTTTCTCTCCAAAGACGCAAATGGAATGGGAGGACAGTTGAAACTGACTGAGCACAGAGAAAGGCATGCCAAGTAAGGGTCCCCTTGGCAAGGACCCCCGAGGGAGCCCACATGCCTTGCAGCTGGTTGCCCAGCACAGCAGTGGGCTTCTGAACTTCCAAAGTAAGTACGCTCTCTCTCAAGCCGGGCCCCACCTCCACATGAAATGCTCTGCGGAGTCTGGGGATTGGTGTGCACAGCCCGCTGTCAGTCAGCTGCCGTCACTGCTCAGGAATGCTTCTCTCTTCCCCAAAGCTGTAGAGGCACCCGCACGGAGAAGAAGAAAGTATGTGCCTGTGCTCGAGGCTCAGACATGGAATCACATTCCTGGGCCTTGTGTGTGGGTAGGCCCTGATAGCTACTGTGATGAAAAGCTCTAATTGTCAACTTGACACAATTGAGAACCACCTGCAAGGAAGAGTCTAGATGAGGAGCTGTCTACATTGGGTTAGTCTATGGGCAGGTCTATTAGGGACTGTCTTAATTAAGTTCATTGATCTAGGAAGACCCAGCCCACTGTGGGCAGCACCATCCTCTAGGCAGGAGGTCCTGAAGTGTTTTAAAGGTGGAGAAATCAGGCTGAGCACAAGCAAGCAATCACGTACACATTAATTTATCTCCGCTCTTGACTGCAGGTGCTGTGACTAGCTGTCTAATTTGACTTCCCCATACTATCATTTCTATCACCCAAGGTTGCCTGCGCTCTGGCAAAATGCCTCACCACCCAAGGCTGACACTTAGGATTCCACAGCTGCTGTGGATGCGCCATGAAGCCTTCAGGCAACTTATATAGCCACCCAGGGTCCTCAAGTCCTTTGTGATCTATGTGTAAGGAGGTTACATAAACTCTTGCGTGCGTGCGTGCGTGCGTGCGTGCGTGCGTGCATGCATGCACAGTCTTTAAAAGCTGGACACACCCGTTCCACGCTCTTTTCCTGCACCAAATTTCTGAGAGGCCTGAGTACCTTCTTCTCTCCTCCTTCTCTGTAGTTTTGGAGCCTGTCTTGCTCTTGTAGACCAGGCTGGCCTCGAACTCTGAGAGATCTGCCTGCCTCTGCCTCCCGAGTGCTAGGATTAAAGGTCTTAATAAACTCTTAAAGTAGGTTCCATTGTGTGTCTTGTGATCCGTTCTCACGCCCTGTAATTTCACCCATAATGACAGAATTATAAGATGAAATAAACCCCTTCCCCATTAAGTTGCTTTTTGTCAGGATATTTTATCACAGCAACGAAAATAAAACTAGGACAACCACAAAGGGCCAGACACCCGCTGACAATTGAAGAAATTCAGTGAGCTTCAGAAGAGTGCCACAGATAATCCCATCATGAGCAACGAGACCCTATACCAATGCTGGGGACGGGTTCCTGAAGAAGAGGCAGCAGAGGAAGCTCCGTGTCTCTGAAGCAAGCCTAAGGTTACTACAGGTGAACTACGATTAGAATCTCCACGCGGTAGCACAGTGAGTCCAGTTAAAGAGGAGGGTTTTCTCGCTGAAGAGCACTGCCTTTCCTCCAGACCCCACCTTTGGATTTCTACTTGATGGCTTTAGCGGGTTTATTAAGAGAGCAGAATGGAAAGTAAGTCAAAATCAGCACATAAAGAAAGGCTGGAAACCTCCCCACCGAGGCTGACATGTAAAAGGGCATGTAAAGAAAAATGTGAGCTATCCTTCGAGCCAAAGCCCACCATGCTGAAATATACAACCCTCTGTACAGCTTCTGCCACTGAGTCTTTGATCTTTTTCCAGCTCTGGCCTGTTTCCACACTTGGAGAAGCTGTTCTCCCTTAGTAAACTTTTCTGATACTATCCGCTATCTCTGTCCAAATCCTTGTTCTGGGACAAGAACCTGGGAATTCCTGCAGGTAGCCTTGGCACCCAATCTCTACCACCTTCCCACCAGGTGAGGAGTCTAGTCAGAGCGCAGCTTGTGTGCAAGGTGGATGTCTCAGCAGAAAGGGGATTTTAAGGGGCTCTGATAGCACCCCCACATCCTGGAGCATCTCTCCACACCCCATCCTCTCACCAGACATGTGGAGACTGAAAAACAAAACTCCTCTCAATCCACTCCAAGACAAACACGCAAACCAAAACAGCAGAAACAACCTAGCAAGTTGTGTTTTGAGTTCATGTCTCCAAGCTCTCAACCTACTCTGCCTGAGTAAGAACATAAAGAAATACTTACTCCTCCTGAAGAATGAATTCACTGTTTTCTGGAGAAAACTGTCCAGTCATAGGATGCCTGAAGGTTGTGGTCTGCTGGTTGTGGCTGGAGAGACATAAAGATAAGAAGTCACGTGATTAAGGGGACAAGGACACCAAGAGATGGTGTGCTAGAGACCCAGGTCAAACATTCCTTGGGGAAGGAGGAACACAGCTGGCCTGGAACTCAGTATACATTAGCCCAGGCTGGCCTCAAACACATACAGATCCCTGTCTCTGACTCCTAAGTGTCCAACTGGTTTTGTTTTTTGAAACAGGGTCTGTTTGGGTGGAAGCGTCATCCTAGGGCTGGAAGGCCACTTGGGAGCCTTGGTATCCATTAAACCTGGGCGTTTTCTAATTCGGTTGATTTGGTCTGATTTGGGTTATTGGGTCGGCAAAGAGGTTTATCAGGCTGCAAAAACTTTTCAGGTCTGGCTACATATCTTTGACTGCCCTGGAATTTTTGTGTAGACTAGGCTGGCCTCAAACTTTGGACCTCCTGTTTTGCACATAGTGGAATTACAGGTATGTGTCACCATGCCCAGGAATATACAATATCTTAAAGACATATTTTACAAAGTTCCAAAACACTGAAACACTAAAGAGAAATAAAAAACCCTCCATAAGATAGCAAGCTGATACAAGAATGAAGGAAAACAGGCGGCGCTCTCAATATCCCCAAACTGTATGTCAGGGAAAGAATCCTAAGAATTAACCACCCAGCCAGTAAATCCTATCTTAAAATTCTTCTCCCTGCTACCAAATGTCTTCAGTTCACTGAAGGGAAAACAAACGTATGGGCATGTCTCTGCAACATGACCAGCTCAGCTCCAACACCCAAGCCTTCTACCACCCTTCGGAAGTCAGAGGGGCGGCTTCCATGCCAAGATGACAGACTCGCCCGAGTGTAGGTGTTCTGTGTGTTGACAAAGACTGCCTGGAGTTTCAAAAGATGCAGAGTCGGCTCTGGAGGCTGCTGGTTTGTTTCGCAAACAAGCAAATAAACGAATGTCCTTTCTCAAAAGGGAATGTGGTGGATTGAAAAAGAATTTCCCAAGCACAAAATCATAGTTGCTTTCAGATTTTTATAAAATCTGGAAACTAACGAAAAGCACCCGTGGTATCAGTCTATGTGTGGAAAACTCCATGGCAGTTTGGGATTTATTGTTTGCCTTCTATTTAAAGAAAATTGTTACCACATTTGTCTGTTTGTAGGTGGGAGCACGTATGTCAGGGCACACAAGCAGAGGTCAGAGGGCAACTTCCAGGAGTTTGTTCTCTCGCTGAACTCAGGTCCCTCACCTACTGAGCCCAAGTTGGCAGAGTCCTCTCTACATATAAAATATGTTGTGGCTGGAGAGATGGCTCAGAGGTTAAGAACACTGACTGCTCTTCCAGGGGGCCTGAGTTCAATTCCCAGCAACCACATGGTGCTCATAACCATCTATAGTAGGATCTGATGCTCTTTTCTGACATAAAGGTATACATGCAGACAGAGCACTTATATACATAAAATTAAAAATCTTTAAAAATGCTTTTTTCTGTTTTTATATTTGATGTTAACTTTCTTTGTAAAAAAATCTTCAAGTCAACATACAAAGTAAAGGTTCCACTGGTTTTTTTGTTTTTGTTTTTTTTTCTATACATAACTCATGCAGGAGAAACACTTTCATTCTGATGCCTTCATTTGAATTACTGAGTAACAGTCTGACATATGAACATAATATTTTTCATATTTTCAAATTACATTGCCTATGTGTGAGACATTGCTGTGGATACAAGGGAAGAGGGGAACAAAAGCATCCCTACTTCCCGACCCCATTGTACTTCTGTTTAGACCCAAATACTCTGCTAATGCTGGATATTTTAGGGGGTCCCTCCCATCATAATCAGCAACTTGAGTATAGATGTCCCCTTGCCCCAATTCAAAATATTTTCTTGAGTTGAAGCCTCCAAAATAAAATTGCTAAATCAAAGGGTATAGGCCTTTTCAAAAGCTCTTAACACAGGCAGTGAAGAGACTTTTGCTCTCCCAGCCAATAAATCATCTCAGTTTAGTGATGTTAAGCTGTTAGCTTCACCCCCTAACTGAGCACTGAGCCTCTCTGGAGATTAGCGGATCTAAATCTGCACAGCACATAGTTTAGGAAGACAGGTAAGGAAGACAATATCTAAAAGCCCAAGACTTTCCTTACTCTGTCCTGGTGCCTGATGTAACCTTAGCACCGGGAGCTAGAGTGGCCCAAGTCCTAACAAGCCATCAAATCAGGCTGCTTGTTGACAGACCCAGCCACAGAGAACCGCCCCTACCAAACCTTCACTCATCCCAGCACAGATGGCCTCTCAATTCTCAGTCCTATTCTTGGGCCAGCCTACAGAATCCTATGACCTCATCTGGCAGGCAGCAGCCTTGGCCTCCCAAAAAAGCACTTTCCAGTTGGGATGGGAGCAGCCCCCTGCAACACCTGTTTCAGACAGCCTTGCATCACATTCAAGGTCTGGGCCTCATTCCACATAGCTTTTTCACAGTCAACTCCAGGAAGCTTGAGACTATAAACTCTGGGTCGGCCCCATTTGCAATCCGGTGGGAAAACACCTGATTGGGAGAGAGTAATCAAGCAGCAAGGCCACTGACCTCTAGAGCCTCGGAAGCACTTCAGAGTGCACAAACATTTGCTCACACATAGTGAGCTGGTGTGCTGATGACTATTTTGTAAGAGAGAAAACTGGGCCGTGGAGGCGAGGGGTGTGCACAGGACAACCTCAGGGAAGTGTTAAGACAGGGCCTGAATCTAGGTTCTGTTTGTGAATCCCAGGCCTTCTGCATGATGTGCTGTCCCCTTCCCTTAGGAAGCAGAGACTGGTGTCTTCTTGACTATGGTCAGAAAGTCCTGTGGGCAGGGCATCAGAAACATAGTGCCCACTTCGCCTACCCCTTCATTCCCCTTGTGCCCAGGGCCAAAGTTCTGAACGATACTTGTACGGCAAGCAGTATACCCCAAGGAGCCTCTGGTCCTATCATCAGACCAGGTGATGGACCCTCTGGTAGACAGAGCACAGGGCAAATCTTCTATGTTGGAACAGATCCAACAGCCAGTGGCCACCTTTCCTACATACAACACCAACCCTGAGGGTAGTCAGTCTGTCCTCCACTCCCAACTCATGTTGTATAAATAAACCCAGAGTCCCAGACTCATGAATCCTGAGCTACAAGGTGTTGGTACTTAAAAGTACAAGCATTCTAACATTAGAAGGACGATGAGTTAAACTGATTTAAAAAAAAATAGCTGTTTCCTGGTCACACCTAGAGTAATTCCTCAAACTCCCTTCCCCAATATGCCTGCTGCCCTCGATGCCAAGGCCATCAGCCTCAGCCTCAGCCCTCCCAGTTCCTGCTCATTCTCATTGTCCAACACTCTCGGACAACCAAGGAGGCTGAAGCACAGATCAGGCTATTTCCATGATAGAAATAAAAGAAATAAGGTTCCAGATTATGAACTATTATCAGAATGAAGGGGGGGGGACATAACCATTGGGAGAGGAGACAGACCTACATGGATGAATGAATCCTGAATTCTGGGATCCTGAAACTTCATCACTTTTGATTGAATATACCCAGCTTGCTCTTGGTAGAGCTTCCAGCTCAGCACTCTTTGAACAAAAAAAGAGTAAGGTCCCTAGGCTACACCATTCAACCTAATACCAGTAGGCAAGTTACCTGCTGTTACTGGGCCATTAGGGAGGAAGGCGAGCCCCACAAGAGGTAGACAAGCTGTCTACTGATACAGTCAACTCCTGGGCTCCCTGCACAGCTTCAGGCCCACCACTGCCAACGGAGGCTGCCTGTTACATAAGCTTGAGACTCCAAGTCTAGTCATGCATGCTTCATTCTTTGTCCCTTTTTGACCCTAAAATGCCATTCTGTTTCCTGATCCTAAAACCCACAGTCGCATGTCCCATTACCCTGACTCAAGAAGTTTGCAGACCTGTATCGACACATCCCCGAAATACCTGTCCTGGAACCTGACTTCCCACCTCTGCTCCTCAGCATGGCAGACATGGCCCGGCTGGGAGCCAGGCGGCTGGATTCAAGGAAATAGAAACTCTCCTCACGCAGGAGTTTCTGTTTCTCTTCAGGCTACTGAGAAAGCAATCTGCCAAATGATTTAAACACAATCTAGTCTTCTTTTTTCAAATCCCACTCTTCCCCCTAGAAGCAACTTCTTGGAAAGGCCTGGCAGCCAGGGCGACCTGGAGAGTCCCAGGAAGCACGGAGGGAAGGCAGCAGGGGGAGGGTAAGCGCCCAGGTAAATAAACACACCTTCACAAAAGCCCTGGGCTGGGAAGAAAAGCCCACAGTGGGCTGTCAGCAAACACAAGAGCCTTGATAACAGAATTCAGAGGACTGTGGAGAACAGAGAACTGAGCTCAGCAGAGCTCACCTGCACAACACACAGGGCTGGTCAGAATGTGAGGGCCTGACAGTTTCCTGCCAAGTTTTGGGAAGGGGAATTTTTCATTCATATAGAATGAGCATAGACTGGTGTGGTGGTGCACGCCTTTAATCCCAGCACTCAGGAGGCAGAAGCAGGAGGATCCCTAAATTGGAGGCCAGCCTGGTCTGCAAAGCAAGTTCTAGAGCAGCCAGGACTACACAGAGAAACCCTGACTTAGAAAACCAAAATCAAAATCAAACCAAAAAAAAAAAAAAAAAACTTCGATTAGTTAAACATAAAAGTTCCAATTACTTATTTAGAAAATCGATTTTTTTTTTTATGCAGGGAGCTCTGGAAAGCTGTGAACGACGCTGGACAGGAGGCCAGGGCACACCGCTGAGTGCGGCTCTCCAGTGGCTGTGGCACTGGTATGTGGTGTGACAGAGGTGCTGTCGGCACTAGCTCTTATCTGCTCCTCGCTATAAAAAGAAGAAACAGCTTAAAATGTAAGGAAAGTGTCCAGTCAAAGTCAGCAGAGAGTCTCATCAACATATTGAGCAAAACCTGTCAGTCCCCTGACCCCAGCCTTCCAACCCTTCCATGTGCATCCCAGACACTGGAGAACAATCACCGCAAGCTAAGGCCACCTTCAGCATCGCCTCCAGGCTTCTTACGGCACATTTTATCTTTGGTCTCAGTGTCTCAACAGAACTGTGGACTGTGGGTCACCTAACAGTACCTCAGAAAATGCTCAAAAATGAAAACGGAAACTCCACAAATGAGAAGAAATTGCCTTAACTATGTCAGCTCTCATCTGGGCTCCTCAGTAGAGGGTATAATCGGGAGCAGAAACTATCTTCAGGGCTAGGGATGCAGCTCAGGTGGCAGAGTGCTTGTTGAGTGCACACAAGGCTGTGGGTCTAATCCCCAGTACCATAAACGGGCTAAAGTGACTCACACCAGCCTCCATCCTAGCACTGAGGAGGTGGAGACGATGTCACCAGTTCAAAGTCATCCTCCCTCACCTATCTTGATAAGTTAGCCTGGGCTAGATGAGACTGTATCAAAAAGACAAACAGTATCTTCGAATTGCGAACATTTCCTAAGCTCCTTTTGGTTTATTTTACTTGGCACTTTTACTAATTTGTTCACTTAACAGGAAGTGTCACGGTAATAAGGCACTAAGGAGGCTGACAATCTTATGAGAGTGGTGTTTCAAGTTTGCAGTTTTGAAGCCGTCAGCATTGACAACAGTTCTCTCTACACAGCCACTCCCCGATCAGCCCTTCTTTCTGTGGCTTGAGAATAGGCCTGAATGAACCAGCCAGCCTATGGTCCTATCTTGTCTCCAAGAGAAAGCTATCCACGCAGTACTAAGGTATCTCTTTCAACATGTGCCCTGAGCAATAGTCAACCCAGAGCTTTGGAGCTGGGCTGGATTCAAACTACAGCAAGCCTCTTCACCTCTCTAAGCCTTGGCTCCATCATTACAAATGGGATTTTAAAATGTTAGGAGTTGAAATAAAGGAGCATACACACTTAAGCATACAGAAGGCATTCAATGTTTGTTTAACCCAACTGAGCCTCGACTATGGCAACAACAGACATCTAAGTTTTAACTAAAGAACAATAAGCCGTCTTTGCCCCAAACCAAACTTTTCTGGTAGCAATGTCCTCAATTGGAGTCATTCTCTGTTCCTTCTATGGCCTAACTTCGGCTTGGGATATGCATGTGAGTTCTACTGGCTTTTTCTCTAAGATAAGATATTTTTCTCTAAGATATTCACCCTTGCTTTCCACCGTCTCCACTGCTTGCCTCAGGTCACACCCCGCCCACCCCGCCCTAGCACTAGGGACCAAACCTAGGGTCTCGGAAATGTGAGGCAAGTGCCCTCGTCACAAAACTCTGTCTCCAGCCTTCATTTCACTTTTTAGTTGGAGACAGTGTCTCGCTAAATTTAACTCACTCTGTGGCCTGGGAAGACCTTGCAGTTGCGATCCTTCTGCCTCAGCTTCCCAAGTAGCTGGGATTATAGCCTTGCAACTACCAGGCTTAGCCCTTGTCCCCCGATTAGCCTCTGCAACAGCTAAGCACATCCTTTCTCAGCTTCTGTGACTTCACTGGAAGCCCTCTTGGGTCTTTTAAGATAAGTGAGATCATAACGGGCTCCTCCATGAAACACTGGAAGCACCACACCATCCACAGTGAAAATTAGCTCCTTGCCTTGGCTTGGAAAACCCTAGAAGAGGGGTTAGTAATGGCTTTAGATCAGTTGGCACAGGGCTTGCCCAGCACACACAAAGTCCTGGGTTCCATTTCTAGTGACACAGAAGCAGGCCTTGCAGCACACACTAGGAGGGGCAGGAGGCCTAGAAGCTCAAGGTCATCCTCAACTACAAAGTGAACTCCAGGCTACCCTGGGCCACACGAGAATCTGTCTTAGAACAAACAAAACCTCAGGATGACATGACTCCTAGCTAGCGACAGCCTCTTCATATACTATTCTCTCCCTGCCTGTCTCACTTCCTGAACACCAGGCCTGTCCCACTTGGCACCCTCTGTCCTCATAGTCTGCACGTTCCTTGTCTGTATCCACGCAGCTGGCACCTTGTCCTTTAGATCTGGGCAGGGCTGTCACCACCTCAGCCCTTCCCACTGTCACTTCATACCACATTGGCCTATTTTAGTTATTAACAGCTGTGATGTTTCGCACTTACATGCACGTGCGATTACTGTGGGTCCCTTTGACGAGCACGCAGATCTGACCTGTCTCTTTACTACTACATCAGTTTGTAGAGGTGTCTGGCACCGGGAGGTGCTCAGAGCATCTCTTGACTCAATGAATAGGAAAAACCTAATGGGATTTTGACCTTCAAGTGAACCCTCTAGTGAACTGCCTACACCTGCAGAAACCAGAACTCAAGCAACGGAGACAAGAACCTAACGGTCATTGGCCATCAAGATGCCTCCTACTGGCAGCGCAAGAGACATTAGCATGCCAGAAGCCTCTGCAGGCCCACAAGGGAAGGCTAATACCCCGCAATGCAGAAAGTGAGGATCAAGTGCCTAAGAGGAAACGGCTGAGTGATTAAGAAGACACGGGGTGGGGTAGGAGTATAAACACACTCTCCTATGTTTTGCTTGTATGAACTAGACAGAATGGAAGGCTAAGCTAACAGTTCAGGGGTAGATATGAAGGCTCTTTCACTGTTCTTTGTTCCCCCAACTATACTTTCCCTCCAGTCTTCTCCACATGCCAGTCCCCGGCTCCTTGGAGGAGGCTCCTGTATTTCCTGTGTTTTTCCTAGAGCACAGGAACAGGGGTGCTCATGTGAAAGGCACCCGAACTGTTACCTTGGAAAAGAGCAACAGCCACCTTCAGCAGGAGGTTGTGCAGAGCCTATCAACCCATCACAAAGCCCAGACGGGTGACCCGGGCAGAGCTCCCAGGCCCAGACGAAGGAACCTACGGCCAGTGCTAGAAGCACCCATTATCCCTGGGGAACCAGAAATACAGCAGCGCCAGGCTACCAGCACCCACACTACCCACATCTGGCTTACTTCACCCACCCCAAACTAGGCAGCAACTTGAGCCCTGCCAAACCGTGGGGTCATCACCTGAGGGGTTCACGTACTGCCTCTTCTGTGCCTAAAGGAATAGAAAGAGTGGCATCTGAGAGGGTCACAGCATGACTGTCCACCTCGGAAAGAGGTATCTCTGTTCTTCTGGTCCCCTGGATAGAGCAGATGAATGATTTCCAGCACAATCTAGAAAGCTCTGTCACACAGGTTGTATATGGGTTTTACAGATCCACTCGGTGGCCACTCCATTTGTAAAACACCTCTCCCAAGCAAGTAACCAGGCCGAAGGCAGAAGCCAGCCTGTATCTCAGATCCCACAAGGGGTCGCATAGCTAGAACTCCCCCTGGATTCGAAATAGGGAGCTTTAATTTGGCTTTCTGTGATCATGAATGAAAAGACTAAAGGCAAACTCCTACTAGAATGAGGAAGTCAAATACCAACAGCCCTGCCCCCTTTGTGCAGGAAGTTGTCAGAGAAAGAAGGTAATAGAAAGTCAGCCTTGTTAGCAATGACTCCTCAACCTCTCAGAGCTCTGGTTTCCTCATGCTGGGTGTCCCAGCGCAGAGGCCACCCAGGCAGATCAGACTGGACACAGCCTGGGTTCAAACCTTAGCTCTGTCCCGTGCAAAACATCGAATGAGTGGGTGAGTGCTGGGCTTATCTGTAAAGGGAGGAGATAATCCAACTCAGCAAGGCTATGAGGTGGCTGTAAGGCCAGGGCATTTGGGGCCTGCTAGGCTTCTCCTTCGCTGGTTCTAGAAGTGCTTTGCATTACAACACCAGCAGGACAAGCCTGCAAAGACAGAGACTCAAGCACAGACTTTCCTCCTCTTGGGTCAAGGTACACAAAACCCAGATCACTGTTAACATCTATTTAAAGAACTCGCCTGCCAGGCAGTGATTTCAGATCAGCAGGCACAGCCCCTCAACCACACCCTTGTCCCTCAGAGGGTCTGTCTCCATGGTGTCAAAAGAAGAGACGAAGAAAATCCACCTCCCCTACAGACTGAGCTCAGCCAGGGACACAGAGCCTACAGGAGGACTGAAATCACAGGGAGGCATTCTCAATCTCAGAACGCCCATTCATACTTCCATTCAGTGCCTCCCGAAGCTGGGGCCTGGGCAGCCACTGGAGAAGACGGGGCCCAGGTGTTACCAGCACCTCCCAGGCAGTGAGGACGTTTTAGGTGACAGGATCTTCTCAAACTCCTACCATCCAGCCAACCCCAGTCGAACCAGAAGTTCGATGACACTACAGGTAACTTAAAACACAAAGAATCTTCCCCTCCTCCTTTCAGTCCGTAGGAACGTGGAGAAGATAAGAGTTCAGGCCACTTTCGTCCTCCTTTTTCCTAATGAAATGGCACTCTTGCTGAGTGATGGCACTGCTGGCCATTTGAAACTTCAGGAACCAAACAAAATCTACCACACACCGAATCCTTACAGACCCATCCAGGACTCACCCGTTTGCTCACTTCCATCAGACAGGCCCACACTCGCCCTGAGCTCCATGGTGAGAACCGTCTTTCCTGGTGGTAGTCTGATGAAATCTGCACTCAGCTCAGGGCAGGCGAGAGGAAGGCTCCCAGTTGCCTGTTCTCTCTTTCTCAATTTCAGTTCTCCACAACTGCTCCCAGGTGTTACAATCCAGCAAGTTACCCTGTTCCTGTTCCTGTTCCTGCTCATTCATTCTCCCTGCTCTCCACACCCCAAGCTAAAGCAGGCACCAGGCGGCACACACCTCCAGCTCTGAGTCACCACCTCCTGTGGCCAAAGAGGAGGAGGATGACTGGCTGCACACATCCAGGCAAGCGCTATGGGACCCAGTGAGTTCTTGGAGTCTGGGAGGTTGGCTCCCTCTAGCAACTGGACAGAGCCTAACATCCAGCCCTGATGACAGAAAGAACCATCCAGTTATTTCCTTCCATCCTGCGCTGGGTTAAAATCAGCCCTAAAACCAAGCCTCGTCTTGGTGAAGGAGCACTACCATATCCATCTACCTGCCTGGTAAAACTCGAGGATTCTTTCAGAACTGCCTGGGAATGGCTAGGTCTCATTGAGGACAAATATTAACCAGGAAGTTTTCACACCCAAAAGAGGCAAAAGACAGAAAGGGAAACTAAGATACTGGGGTCACAGACCAGCAGTGGCTCTTTCACTGTGACCTACACAGGTCTACAGATCACAAGGTGGGTGACAAAGCCCTGCGAGGTCGAAGGGGACAGGGAATCGCACGCGGTTACACAGCTGCATTCTAGAGTTGATGCCACAGTGCTGGCACATGGTAGGAGCTCAAGAAACACATACTGAGAATACAATAAAGGGGATTTTGTTCGCAGTCTATTTAGGATGGCAGTTGGGCAGGTTTTCTAAGCTTTGCTACTGTTTTCAGCACTTTGGTGGTAAAACCTGGTTTGTTGCCTTTAAAAAAAAAAAGCTTTAAAAGCCTTCAAGATTATAAGACAATGTGAGTCTGCCACAGCAAAATGAAAGAGTAAGTGACCAGATGAAGGCGAGTCAGATCCAAAAGAAACTCCAGCCATCCAGAGTCGGTGGAGGTTAGATAAAAGCCAGCACTCTCAGGAACTCGTGAAGCCGGTTCCCCTCGACCAAACAGGAGTCATTCCCCTTCCAATGACAGGAGGGGCAAACGGCTGGCTACCTATGGTGCCTATTAGCAGACTTTAGCGCATGCTGGCCTCCAGGCTCCCTCGGAGTCACAAGAACCCGGCTCTTCACCTCTCCCAGTTAAGTGGCTTCGCTCCCAGCAGCTACTCACTCTCCTTATCCTATAACCCTGCTATTCTGGCTAGGCCTGAGTGCAGACACGTGCTTCTCTGCTTTCTCTATTCTCTTTCCCTTGCTGTTTCCCCCTCTCTCACATGGCCTTGGGCCATGTCCAGTCTACTTCTTTCTTTTTTATAGATGCCTCTGTTTTCTCTCTATCATATCTACAATATAAACCTTCCCCTTAACCATAACATGGAGTGGTCATGTCATCAGTTTATACAGGGAGCTACTACTGGCTGGTGGTGGAGGAAGAACATTTTTTTTTTTTTGAGGGTGCTCAGGTGGATGGCCCCAGACCCATCCACATACAGGCAGCACTAACAGGACTAAGTGGGTTATCCAAACAAACAGCAACAACAAAGACAGTAAGTTGGGAGGGTACACAATGAAGGGAATAGAGGGGAGTTGGGAGACAGAAATAGGAAGCAGATATGATCATATTTCATTGTATACATGTAAGAAATTCTCAAAAATAAAGAAAATGAAAGAAAGAAAGAAAGAAAGAAAGAAAGAAAGAAAGAAAGAAAGAAAGAAAGAAAGAGAGAGACCAGGAGCCATTCCTACAATTGTCTTTCCTAACAAAATAGTTTTAACTACAAAAGATATTGTAATAATCACAAATCAATTGTTATGAAGACTGAATTAGTTGGGCAATGACAGCACACACCTTTAATCCCAGCATCCAGGAGGCAGAGATCAGCCTTGTCAAAATAGTGAATTCCAGGATAGCCACAACTACACAGAGAAACCTTGTCTTGACAAACCAAAACCAAACAAAAACCTGAATTAGGCTTACAAGCACAAACCTCACATAGTTAGTACTTATTTGGTCCTACTGTGTGCCTAACACTACGTACTTTGGGGGGTGGAGAATGATTACTGCCTCACCTGCCTCATGATACAGGCACTCAATCCAAGAGGACAGGCAGATGTGGTCATTTGTGCCGTGCACCCAGGTTGGGGCAGGTGTCCAATGTAAACACAAGCATGACTTCATCTAGAAATCCTGTTGTAAGGACAACGCCCTTGTATGTAGTACTATGTCCATTTCACAAACAAAGAAATCAGAGCAGAAAGCAGCCCAGAGCCTTTATACAACCTCATGACCAAAACTCAAGCTCTAATTAGTACAAAGTGGGGCTTAGTCTTCTCCCTGCTCACTCTTCGGGCAAAGGCCACCTCTGGCCCCAGTGGGCCAGATGCCAAGGAGCCAGTGCAGGAACAGGAAGTGCCCTGGGCATAGTCATCAGGTACCAGACTTAACCTTCCATCACCAGCAACACCCTGAAAGAGATCGGTGACAGGTATGTGAGAACCAGAAAGGCCACAAAGACTGTTCCCACTCTGCCCAGTGGCCCTGCCTCCAAAATCCCTGGCCAGGTTGTCCTTGCTGCCAGATCAGTCGTGCTGGAGCCCGGGTTTCTTCGATTATCTCCCCTCTCCCACCTTACTTTCATATCTCACCACTCCATATCTTGTGAGATTAACTGTCCACCAGCTCCAGTCACTTTGTCGCGCCCACCCAAGTGTGTCTCCCACTGCCACCTTCCCTGCTACGTCCTATGGAACCTTCAAGGTCTATTTTCTTCCAAGAAGCCCTCTTGGTCACTTTCAGCCCCTCTGGCTCCTGAAGGTTTAAACTAGAGTGGTATTCTTCCCAATTCTTATCTGCTTTTCAAAATTTACTCAAGAACTACATATTCCAGAAGGATTATGAACCATGAATTCAAATGCAGTACCAGTGTTGAATCCTGGTGGCGGATACTTGTGCCTGTTGGACCCTGTGTCATTACTGTTATTTGTGTTTACGGATTACTTAGTCATTTAAAATTTTAGTTGGCCAGTGAGACAGCTCAGCAGGTGAAGGCTCTCACCACTGAGCCTGGCTACCTGAGTTCAATCCCTAGGACCTGCACACACACACATACACACACACACACACACACACACACACACACACACACACACACACGGTGGTTAGAAATAATTCTAAAAACTTTAAGACTCAACAAGATGACTTACTGGGTAAAGGCACTTGCTGCCAAGCCTGACAACTTGAGTTTAATTGCCTAGAACCCACATGGTGGAAAGAGAGAACCAAGTCCCTTGTTTTGTCCTCTGAGCTCCACATTTGTTGTGGTACATGCACTCCTCCATACACACACACACACACACACACACACACAGTAGATACTGTACATGTTCTCCAAGTTGCTTTGTGCTTTACACAGCATGAATTCCTCCATGTCCACAACAAAGATGGCCATAGCACTCGCCTTCACATATAGCTCCCAGGGCCCTCAGCATTCCTTATACAGAGACAATCCTGGAACCCATCCCACATGTCAACCTACCCAGCCACATAGCAGGCATTGCAAACTGATGACTGTGAACTAGTATGTCCCCAAGACAAGGTTTATTTGAATTCCAATGAGGCTAAAAATCCAGTTGAATTTTAAAAGCCAAAAATTTCATACATTCATTTTAAAAAAGAATTCAGGCCACCGTGAAAAAGCAAACACTTTTGCAAGACTGGGAAGCAGACCACCTTTTGGCTCACTGTGGTCACTGTGGCTGTCACCACTGTCACCACACCCTCTGTTCCAGGCTTGACCTGGAAGCCCATCTGTCATTGCATGCAGACTCAGTTTTCTCACACTCACGCCTTTACATCTGAAGCTCTGCCAGAATGTGGAAAACCAAGGGCTAAGCCACGGTAGGAGTGTTTAAGAAACAAACTGGAGTGCATAGACAGCGAGTTCAACTGCTCAGGGAGCCCCGCCCTCTGACCTTGCAACACAGGCTGCACCTACAAAGCTCACAATGGAGTCTTTGAAAATAATATAATCATGTTTTAAATAAGTTTACAATTCTGTGTTGGGCCAACTTCATAGCTGTGCTTGGCCTTGGACCTCGAGCTGGATGCACCTGCTGGAGTGGAGACTCTACCTTGTACCAACACTGGCAACTAGAGAGGACCTTCCTTTAGCATGACATGTTTAGAAGAATCTGACATGAGAGTTAGAACAAAAGGAGGATGGCAAAACTTGGCTACAAATTGAATTTATTGAATGAATAAGTACCGTATACACATCTGTCATATTTTGGAAGAAACTTCCAGTGGCTGATGGGATCTTGGCTTTACAGCTTCCTGCCTGGACTACAGCACAGCTAAACCCAGACCACTGGACTCTTCCCTGCCAAGGTACACGCAGCAAAGTGCCACCAGCATCATCCCTGAAGAACCCGAGAACTGGTAGTAGTGAATGTTGCCCTGATGACAGACACCAAAAGAGATCCCAGACAGCAGGCAGAGGCTCTGAGGACAGAAAAGCATCTCTGGAGAGGACCACACACTTCCCCTAACACTGAATATGGCATTTAGACCACAAGTCAGAATGCAGCCCTTAACAGCTTGGTCCCAGATCCAGAAACTGCTCCAGAGAATCACAGGGGAAAAGTTGTCGCTGTCTCATCGTGTACTCGGGAGAAGTCTCTCTAGGTGACACGATCTGAAAGATGCTGCCTCAGCTGTCCCCAACAATGACTGTGAGCTCAGCATCTTCATCTCATTTCATTTGCCCACTTACTCAACACATAAATACATATCTGAGAAACACCTAGTCTCCAAGTCCGTAGTGCCCCCACCTACACAGCAAGTAATGGAGAGGAGGGAGTATGGGTGACTCACGCCCCCTCACCTTGTCAAAGGCAAACGGCATGAAAGCCTTTAAGATCCACAAATGATAACCTGTCTTAGGGGCTGGAGAGATGGCTCACAGGTTAAGGACACTGACTGTTCTTCTAGAAGTCCTGAGTTCAATTCCTAGCAATCACATGGTGTCTCACAACCATCTGTAATGAGAACAATGAGATCTAGTGCCCTCTTCTGGCATGCAGTCATACATGGAGGCAGAACACTGTATTGTATACATAATAAATAAAATCTTTTTTTTTTTAAAAAAAAAAAAAAAGATAACCTGTCTTAGTCAAGAGCAGCAAATTCCCCATTTATGAAGTCAAATTGGGGTGACTCATTTTCTTAGTAGGTTAACCCTGTTTTCCAGAAATCACTATCCAAACTGTAGCAGGCCACAGAGATGGCTCAGTGGGTAAACACACTGCTGGACTCCACAGAGGGAGGAAGAACCAGCTCCTGCAGGCAGGTCTCTGGCATTCATATACACGAACGGTATGGCAACCCAGCACACATCAAAATAAACTTTAAAAATATAATTTAATTTTTTAAAGGAAAAAGAGTTCAGAGCTGAAATCTACTCTGACTGCCCTCCTCCAGCCTCCGCTCTGTAGCTGAGGAAACAGGCCTGGGAAGGTTAGGAAACCGGCTGGAGGTCACAGTAATTATGAACCACGAATTAGCAGGAGTTCCTGCAAACAGGGCTGGAGGGAAACCCATCCAACCTTGTTTTTAATTAATTTCCTGCCTTAAACAAATCCATCTTCAAGTGACTCATTTCCATTCCCAAACATGAAAAAGACCTTTCAGAAGTGGGTCTGGTCTCAAGGCTTCATGAAAACTGGAGAAAGTACATTTGGGTCTGAGGCCCTAGAAGTGCACCCAGGAGGACAGAGGCAGAGACCAGGGTAACATATGCAGAGCCGGGGAAGATGTCGATTTTCACGCCTAGAAGCAGGAAGAAGCAGGGGCATGGGATGGAACCATGCCTGCTGACATGCTGGTTTCTGACCCCCAGATAAACAAAATTAAGACAAAGAATAAACTCAGTTGTTTGGAGTCATTGGATTTGCGGTCCATTGTTCTGACAGCCCAGAGAATACACTCTGCATTAGTTCTGAGGTTTGAACTAACTCTAGATCCAAGTGGTCCAGTGTGGAAAAGCTGCAGGAGCACCAACAGACCTTTGGACTCAACACTAGAACAGATTCCAAAACAAGCAAGATTAACTGGTCATTTTGACTGGTCAGAGCCCACTCAGATATCATGTCCACTTTGGGACCCACACACATCAGCCAGATCGGAGAGTTGGAACAAGCACGGGACAGTTGGACCAGAACTGAAAAGGACTCAAAACAGGTCCCTATCACCGAAAGAGCTAGAGCTTTTTGTGGCCTGGGAAGACTCTGGACACATGGCTACTGTGCTGGCTAGTTTTGTGGTCAACTTGACACAAGCCAGAGTCATCTGAAAGGGAGGAACCTCAATTGAGAAAATGCCTCCATAGGTTCAGGCTGCAGGCAAACCTGTAGGACATTTCTTAATGACTGATGGAGGAGGGCCCCACCCATTGTGGCACTGTCGTCCCTGGGCTGGTGGCCCTGGGTTCTGTAAGAAAGCAGGCTGAGTCAGCCACAAGGAGCAAGCCAGTGAGAAGCATTCCTCCACAACCCCTGCATCAGTTCCTAACTCCAGGTCCCAGCCCTGTGTGAATTCCTGTCCCAATTTCCTTTGATGATGAGCAGTGAAGCAGAATAAACCAAATAAACCCTTTCCTCCCCAACTTGCTTCTACCATGATATCTGATCACAGCAATAGTGACTCTAACCAAGCAGCTACTATCTTCCATGCCAGAAGGACTATTAAGAAGTAGAGTTGGACAACTAAACAAACTTTTTTTAATGTTTTGTAGTTTCAAGGGGTTGGGGGATAACTCAATGGTTGAGCACTTGTCTAGCAATAAGGCCCTGGACTCAGGCCCTTAGCATATGTGGACAGGGTGAATGTCAAAAATGTCAGAATGGCCTCTGACCGTCACTGGTGTTGTGCATTTTCAAGCCCAAGCCAAAAACAACCTACCAAGCGTGTTCGTAATGAAAGAATGGCAATCCCAGCCCTGCCATGACTGAGGTGACCACTTTCTACTCTCCAGCTCTGGAGAGTCTATACTGTTTAGTAATCATCTCTGCAATATGTGACTTCCTGAGCACAAAGTGGTACTTGTGGGGAAGCAGAACCAAGGACCTGAGCAGAACTACAATGAGAACTTGGGCCAGGGAGGCTGTGTCGGGCTTGTTAAGTCCTTTCTCACAGGAAGCTTACACCAAGTTCCTACATCAAGTGTTCGTATTTAATTCTGTGTGTTCCTGTGGAAGTCCACATGTGTGTAAGTGCATGAATGCACATGTGTGACTTTGCTGTGTGGTCAAAGACATCAGGTGTCTTCCACCTTTTAAGACACGGTTTCTTACTGGTCTAGAACTTCACTAAGTAGGCTAGCTAGCTAGCGAATGAGCTTCAAGGGATTCACCCATCTGGGGTTAGAACATTCCTCCCTGCCTTCCACTACTATACCCCAAAATCTCAGCTATGCACACACTTTTCATCCCAGCACTCAGGAGGCAGAGGCAGGCAGGTTCCAGGACAGTTCTGCCACACCTTGCTTGTTACAAGGAGACTGAAGTTGGGCCCCCACGCTTGTTAAGTCTGTCAACCTTAGACACCTCCTCAGTTCCTAAAATTTATTTCTCACACTCCTGGAGGTCAAAAGTCTAACATTACAGTTCCCACAGGTTCTGTGTCTTGGTGAGGGCCCATTCCTCATGAACCGATCTTCTATTTCTTCGAATGGTGGGATATGGCAAACAAGCTCTTTGAAGCCTTTTTCTCTTCTTTCATGTGTAAGTGTGGCATGTGTGCAAGCATGTATGTGTGACCACATATATGAAAACACATGCAAGAATGTGTGTGTGCCCGTGTCGGTTAACATAGGGCGCCATCTCAACCACTCTCCACCCAATTATTTTCGGAACAGGATCTCAGTCTAGCCCAGAGCTGTTGCTATGGTGAGTCTCACTACTCAGCTTGTTCCAGGGAGTCCCCTCTCTACCTTCCCAATCTGGAATCACAGGAAGCTACCTACCCACCCAAGGAGCCTCTTTTATACGAGCACGAATCCCATTTGTGCGGGTTCTGCCATTCCATTTTGTTCATATGCACCTTTCATATTTCAGTGTCCAATATCCACTAACAGGCCACGGGAACTATCTGTACCAGTCAGCATGTCTTGCATACTGATCACTGTGACTGGAGACGGCTGTATGTACCACCCCCAGAGGTCACTATGAGGTCTCATCATTTTAGGAATAACCACAAGAGGCGAGAAAACATTGGCTCAAGACTACACACTGCAGGACTTGAAATCAGTGCCAACTGCTTCTTCTGAGATAGGTGGTCTCCTCTGCACACTACTGTGTGCTTATGGCCACCAAGAGGCAGGTCTTCTGGTGCACACCTGGCTGCTGCCCTGTAAGGGGATGTTTTCTAGACTCCTCTCTTGGAGCTGTGCAGAGGGCTCTCAGCAGGCAAGAGCACTTGCTGTTCTTCCAGGGGATCTGGGTTCAGTTCCCAGTCTGTAAGGCAGCTCACAGTTGTCTCTAACTTTGGTACCAGGGGAGCCAGCACCTTCTTCTGGCCTCTTTGGGGACCAGAGGTGCATATCGGCAAAACATTCACACACACACACACACACACACACACACAAAAGGTAAATAATGTAAAGACATTTTATTTCCTTTTCCCTAGAATTACCTCTACATTGCTGGGCATGAGAATTTTCTGGTCGGGGAAGCAGTGCCTCTCCAGAACCTAGGAAATAGCCCAAGACCTTGCAAGTAGGAGCAGTATAGTAATGAGGAAACCAACAAGAGGCACAAATGGGCACATGGGCTCACTCAGTGGCCTACTAAATCTTGACCTTTAGCTCTTCATTCTGTCAAACCCAGGCTGTGCCTGGGAAAACCGGCACATAGATCTGACTGAGGCAGTGGCTCTCAGCCTTCCTAATGCTGTGACCCTTTAATACAGTCCTCATGTTGGTGATCCCAACCATAAAATTATTTTGTTGCTACTTCATAACTGTACTGTTGCTAGTGCTATGAATCGTGATGTAAATGTGTTTTCAGATTGTCTTAGGTAAATCCTGTGAAAAGAAACTGATCTGCGGGCTTCTGGTGCCCAGAGTCCAGGGACATCCCCAGGGCCTTTGTTTATCACGGTGCAGGGGATAAAGTGGCCTGGTCACATTCCAATGGGAGGAGCCTCCTGTAGTATCTTCTGTGTTGTTCTACCCTAGATGGCCCCAGTGATCAGGTTACTCAGCACCTAACCTCCCTGTCCCAGACCTCCTGCCTGGTAAAACCTGTTGCTTACTAGGTGTCCACTTCACGGGGTGTCTAACAATAGAATTGACAGTCTAAGGACAGTGCTTCTCCTGGTCCAGCCGGTATCCTCGCATCTGCGGAAACAGATTCCAAACACCTTTAGAAGAGGGTGGGATGGGATGACTCTGGAAATCCCCACCTAAACAGTTTCCTGCTCTATTTACGAGCTGTGCCCACTCAGGAAGGGAGTCCTGTTTGAGGAACACAGCAGGAAAAAGGGGCCTGACCCACAGGGACCCCAAGTACCCAGAGTTTCCACTTATACAGCATGAGCACAGGCAACACCCTAAGAGAACTTTTTAATCTTAATTCTAGTACTTCTTTCCTTTCTTTTTCCTTCTGATTTTTCAAGACATTCAGAGGGGTAGGAGAGGAGGGAGCAAAAGAGAGGCATCAAGCCAGAACTGGGCTCTGACTTCAGTTTTCCCAACAGAGGGAAGACTTCATAGGAAACTTCTCTGTGATGCCTGGTAGCAAGAAGATGAACCAGAAGTGTTCTTACTGGGGGTCTACCGCCCCACCCTAAAGAAAACCTGCAGATTCTCCACATCCCCAGAAAGGGCCCACCATCCACCTTCTCCCACAGCTAGCCAGACTGGAGATTGGTGGTAGACATAGATACCAAAGCAAGATAGGCATCCAGAATAATAACTCTAGTGAGCACACTCTTTTATTTTAAATATTTATTATTTTTAATTATGCATATTTCTGTGTGTCTGTGTATATATACATGAGTACGGGTGTCCATGGAAGTCAAGAGGGTGTTGGGTCTCCCTGGAGTTGGAATTACAGGTAGTTGTGGGTGCTGGTAACTGTACCCAGGTCCTCTGGAAGAGCACTAAGTGCTCTTGAGCGTTGAGCCCTCTCCCCAGCCCCTATATCACATTCTGTATTACCTTCTATTCCAGGCATCTCCCACCTGAACATAACCCTAGGAGCAGGTGCTGTTCTTGTCATTTCACGGAGGAAACTGAGAATAAGAGCCACTAAGACAGCCAGGCGGTGGTGGCACACACCTTTAATCCTAACATTCAGGAGGCAGAGACAGGTCAATCTCTGTAAATTCAAGGCCAGCCAGGTCTACAAATCAAGTTCTAGGACAGCCAGGGCTGTTACACAGAGAAACCTGTTTCAAACAAAACAAAACAAGAACAAAAACCCACTAAGAGGTCTGTAGAAGGTCACACAGCTAGAGAGGGCTGGAGCCAGGCCTTCTGACCTAAAAGATTTGGGAGGAGGTCAAAGGTTGGACTATTCTCCATCAGACAAGGAGGCAAGGGTTGACAATGTGGCTCTGTTTGCGGAGTGCCTGTCCATCAAGCACAAGGCCCTGGGCTCCATCCATCCCTGGTACATCTGTATTTCAGCACCCACCCCATAATCCTCGCACTGAGGAGGTAGAAAAAGGAGGATCAAGGATTCAAAGTCATATACAGGAATATATCAAGTTTCAGACTAGTGTGAACTACATGAGATCTTCTTCCCATAAAAGGAAAAAGGAACAAGGCACAAATCAGTTCTTTATATTCTCAAGGCAAGAGGGAAGGGAAGGTTGCTCTTACTAGATTCTCCACCCCCTAGAAACAACACCCAGGCCTCTACGTCCCCATGGAAGACCCAGCACTCTGGGATACATGCAGATAAGAGCCCAGAATTTGATGGTTTTCACTAGCAAGAATTCCTGCCTGTTTTTTTTTCTTTCTAATGATTTATTTATTTTTATTTTCTGTGCACTCGTATTTTATCTGCATGTATGTCTGCCTGTGTGAAGATGTCAAATTGCTTGGAGCTCGAGCTCCAGACAACTGTGAGCTGCCATGTGGGTGCTAGGAATTGAGTCCAGGTCATCTGGAAAAGCAGACTGTTCTTCTAACCGCTAAACCATCTCTCCAGTCCCAGGATTCCTGCTTTTGAAGAGGATTGTGTAAAGAAATGAGCCTGGTCATGGTGGTGCATGCCTTTAACCTCAGCACTTGGAAGGCAGAAGCAGGTGGATCTTTGTGAGTGCGAGGCCAGCTTGATCTCTGAAGTGAGTTCCAGGACAGCTAGAACTGTTACACAAAGAAACCCTATCTAGAAAAACTAAAAAGGAAAAGAGAGAGAGAGAGAGAGAGAAATGAGTGCATGATGCATCCTCCTAGCACCTCCCACTCTACAGCTGCACACCACTGCCTCTGAATCACACATTGAAACCCAGCCTTTCCCAATCCAAGTTCCATTCCCCTGTGTCAAGCTGTGTGGGTAGGAGAGGACACAGACAGCAGTGAGCTTGCTCATAGAACGGCTTTCTCTGCTGAGTGATGGTATCTGATGCATGTTAAATGCCTCCCTGTGATTCCTCAAGTGACTATTAATCAATGAACCAAGAACAGAGAGCTCCAGGGGAAAATCTGCTACAGGAGAAGAAAGCAAATCGTGAGCGGCATCCTGGCTGACGCATAGGTACAGAGGGCCTTGGTCAGTACTGTCACTGAAGGAGCTGGGCCGACCAGTCACAGGTAAGACAACAAGAGAGCCATCTACAAACAGACAGAGGTCTACCTTTTCCCAGGCTTACCTGGGCACTGGCCAAGCCAAGAAGAGAACTCCCCAAAACTGTCTAAAGGAGAGATGTGGATACGCGCATTAGCACACAGCTATAACCCCAGCTGTGTGGGGCTGAGGGTGAGGGTGGAGGTGGGGGAACTGCTTGGGCCCAGGAGTTTGAGGTCAGTCTGAACAATATTATGAGATCACATTTTAAAAATAAATAGGTAGGGCTGAGGGTTGCTAAGTATCAGTGAAATGTTTGCTTCATAGGCAAGAGATCCAGGGCTCTATCCCTAGCAGCCATGTAAAAAGCCCGGATTGGTAGTGTTCTTGTTATCTCAGAACCAGAGAAGAAAAGGCAGGGAGATCTCTGGAGCTCACTGGCCATCCATCAGCCTAGTCTGGGCAAATCAGAGAGCCTTGGGTCCTGGTGTGAAAGCCTGCCTCAAAACACGAAGAGGACAGCATCTGAGGGATAACACCCAAGGTACAACCTCTAGTGCATGTTCCTACGCATGTGCGCGCACGCGCTCACACACGCACACACAAAGAGGGTGGGGAAAATGAGAAAGAAGTAAAACACAGATAAACCATTTGTTCTTACTGGACTTGGTTTCCCTTCCACTGGAAAAGTCATCTCATGACTGAGACATGCACTCCGCTCCACCATTCCCCTTCTTCCACCAGATAGGCCAACAAGCTGCATGGTGGCTACAGTTCCCAGTGCCAAGGGATGGCAGTGGCCTGTTGGCAGCACTCAGAGTCTCCATGCATTATCTCCTTATTCTGAAGGGAAGGGCTGTAGGGCTGAAGCACCTCTCCTCGGTGACCCGGAAAGGCTGCTGGGTGCTAATCGCCTTATTTGAGTTCTCCCCAGCACCTTGCATCCGCTGGTTTTGCCTTGGGAACAGAGAGCAATTAGAACTGGAATCAGTCTTCATGGCTGCAACTGTGGCTGTCGTGGGAGGGCCTGCCCCCATGGGCACACATGTGGCTCAAATGTGAATTTAAAAAGCTATTAAGGAAATATGCAGTTTGGTACTGACGGCCTCTCAGGGAGTGAGGAAAATGGCAAATGCTCGTTTCAGGGCTCTGGGTAGCAATCACTACCCACTCCCGGTGTATTCAGTCATCACCATGACAACCACCCAAAGTCTTCCTTCCTTTGTGGCAAAGACAATAGAAATTTTAATTAAGGCCTTTTTTCCCCCCTTTTGATCAGTTGTAAGAAAACATCCAGATACTGTCATCCAGAAATACATCACCAGGAACAGTTTGGGAACTCAAAAATATTTTTACCAAGTCACATGACCCTACTCCTGCATCCCCAAAGCCCGGTCTCCATCCTTCTCAACAACTCAGATTTTACAGAGCTCATAAATTTAGATTTGTCTGGATATTTGATCCAACATCATGAAGCTGTGTAAACATTCCAATTTAATTTTCTGGCTCTGACTGAGAACAGGGCTCTAGCTATTTTTATTTCAGCCATAAACTCAAAAGGTCTGATACGCTTTCATTAGGTTTGTTGCTCAATGGCCTTTGGACAGAACAGATCTGGATCCCTGTAGTGCGCCCTGTGTAATAGGAGCTAGCTTTTTACCTTCTCCAGATCTTCTTACCTGGAAGACAGAAGTTGGAACGCCACAGTAAAGCGTGTCAGTGAGAAGCAATGATGGTTATTTTATATATATGCGTATGAGTTGTCAATAGCAACAGTGAAACAAAGTCATTATTGTTCTGCCCCAAGTAACAAAGGAGGCCTGGTCCTCTCTTCCTATAAAGTATGTCAAGCATATGCTGGCTCCTCTCCCTCCTCCATCCTAAACCCAGGCTCTTGTATCTCTTACTTGTATTATCCTAACAGCTTCTGCGTAACCTCTTAGCTTCTAGAAACTTCTGCACAGCTCCTGACCCTCAGGACCACCAACCTGCATAGATGGCTCACTCTGCTCTATGTGAACTTCCAGTAGGATTTTCGGGGCGGGGGGTGGAGGGGAGAGAGGATGATACTGGATTTTACTGGAAAACATTTTGATTTTAAAGGCCTTTTAAATAAATGGAGGGCTAGGAAACACCAATGTTAGCCAGTGAGATGCCTTAGCTGGTAGGCTTGCAAGACTGACACCCCAGAACTCACATGGAGAAATTCCTAATTCCTGAAAATTGTTCTCTTACCTCCACATGTGCACAGTAATACACACATGCTTGAATACATACAGATACATACGGTTTTTAATTGGGGCATGGTGCAGGCACTCAGTGGAGCTGCCCTCCACTTCCCTCCATCATGGCACAGAGACCTTACATGCAAGTAGAAACCCCTGCACAAAATGAGCAGGAAGGTTTTGATGTCCCAGATATGCTATCCATAAGCTCAAGAAACGCAGGCCATACTCCAGGCTGCCAATGCGCTGTGTGCCAGGAAGGAGCTGTGCACAGTTCAGCTGCATTCTGACTGTGACTGCACATTCTGCTCTCAAACATGCAGCCTATGCAATGCTGGCCTAAACAAGTGTGCTTAGACAACAGAGCGAAACACGGAGTCAGGAGCACAGACGGTGTAGCTTGTTGCGTCTCTTCCTCTTGACCTGACCATTCAGCTCCACCACCATCAGGATCACCTCCTCTTTGTCACCAAGTTCATACAAATTTATACAGATCAAAGTGACGAGGAGAACTGGCCCAGGTCCTTAGTGGTCTGACAGGGAGAAAGGAGAAGACAAAAGACAGGAGGTTCCAAAGCAGGACCTCACTGTGTTTGCCAGGCCAGTTTGTAGACAACCATCCATGAGGTCAGTCACTTTTTTTCCCCTAAGAAAACTATCTTCCCAGAATAAAAATTCTAAATTTAATTTTTAAGTTGCTCACCAGGTAGAAGCCATGCATAACTCAATGGAATATATATTGCATGAACGTTTATTTTTTGCTTGTTATTTACAAAAAGCAATATGCAGTCCATAGGGAAAAACCTAGAAATAGAGAAAAGCTGAGGGGAGAATATTACTTCTACTTCCACTGACACAATGACCTGAGAGCTGAATGTTTAATTTTGTGCTAAAGCAAGCCCTTTTTCCCCAGCAGATTTTGTTGAAGCTAAACTAATAAAAGCCAAAAGTTTAAAAAAAAAATGTGTGGAACTTAATCACTCTCTTCTCAATTCTACCATCATTTAGGTGAGCAAGATCCTTTCTGGCCTGTTTGTTGGGGTGGAAAGAGCATAGAGGATAGTTGTTTGAGTTTTTTTGGTTTGGTTTGGTTTGGTTTGGTTTGGTTTGGTTTGGTTTGGCTTGATTTGGTTTTTCAAGACAGGGTTTCTCTGTAGCTTTGGTGCCTGTCCCGGAACTAACTCTTGTAGACCAGACTGGCCTCGGACTCACAGAGCTCCACCTGCCTCTGCTTCCTAAGTATTGGGATTAAAGGCGTGAGCTACCACTGCCTGGCCAAGAACAGCTTTATTGAGATACAGTTCACAAGTCAATCAAGGCTCTGTTTTATAAGTTCAATATAACAGCTTTGAGTACATTCCGAGAGTTACAGTCATCACGTCAATCAGTTTGCCCCACTAAGAACACGCCCCTATCCCACACTGGTACCATGCCTGTGTCCCATAGACCCAGTCCTAGTGGTACAGTCATCACGTCAGTTTGCCCCACGAAAAACACATCCCTATCCCACATTGGTATCTTGCCTTATGTCTGTAGATGCAGCTAAGACAAAGAACCAGTTGAATATAAGACCAGCCTGAGTAATATCAAGACCCTATCTCAAAAAATAAAATTAAAAAGACCTTCTACCCAATCTTCTAGCCATCACTCCCTCACTCCATCCCCAGGCAACAATTAATCTACTTTCTACCTTCATTAGCTTTTCCTCTTCTGAATATTAGCAGAATCATATCACTTAGAATAAACCTGCTAAGGCTCATCTTTATAGCATTCCCAAAATTTTGCTCCCTTTTGTTGTCAATATTTCATTGAACAGAGATATATCACATTTTTCACTCAGTTGGCAGACATCAGGGTAGACTATATTCACTTTTAGGATGCCACAGATAACGCTGCTGTGGACAAGGGGTTCCTGTGGAAACCTACATTCTCATTCTCCTGGGAGTGGAATTCATCAGTTTTATGGGAATTCTACATTTATACTTTTAAGACGCATCAGACTGGTTTCTTCAGTGGCTCCCCCACATGAATTATTCATCTTTAAAATGCAGAATATGGACGGTGCATGTCTTGGGAGGAAGAGGCAGGAGGATCTCTGTGAGTTCAAGGCCAGCCTGGTCTACAAGAGCTAGTTCCAGGACAGCCAGAGCTACACAGAGAAACCCTGTCTTGAAAACCAAAATCCAAAAAACAAACAAACAAATAAATAAAATGTAGAGTGCCCCAATATGAGTTTTCACCTTCCACATTTTCAGGTACTCACTCTCAACTATAACCCCAAAATGTTAAATGGAAAATTTTTACAAATGAACAATTCTTAAGTTTGAAGCTGTTTGCTGTTCTAAATCACACAATAAAATCTTGCACTGTGTGCTTCATCCCATCTCAGATGTGAATCACTCTTTGTCCATGGAATCCATGTCGTACATGTGACCTCTTCATTCATACCTGGCATCTCCTTGGTTGTCACATGAACTATCTCAGCATCATAACACTTAATGCTCAAGTAACTGATGTTTTACTTAGTAACAGCCACAGGCAGCAAGGAACATGACGCAAAGTTGGACACAATGGTGCACATCCAGAATCCCCAGCCGCCTGGGGGGTTGAGATGGGAGAATCACAAGCTCTATGTCAACCTGACCTACAAAAGAGACCCTGTTCTAGAAAGGAACACGAGAATAGCATGGGCAGGAGGCAGCAGGGTGTGAGGGCAGACAGCTGTACTCTGGTGCTATGTGGTGCCACTGCAGGTACAAGGGAAGAAGCACAGAATTGATGGGTTCACCATCCCGAGAGTGATGGTGGTGATGAGTACCATCTGTGATGGAAGGTAGCATCGGAATCTTGAGACACATACCAGCAGACAGCAAGACTACTGTAGAGACATCTGTGTGTCAAGAGTCATCACACTTTCCTCAATAGTTAACAGCCTTTATTGGGCATCTTCCTGAGTGCTCAATGAACATTTATATATCTTATTTAACCCAACTAAGCTTAAAAAAAAAAAAAAGGACAAGTCCTAGGGGCTGGAGAGATGGCTCAGCAGTAAAGAGCACTGGCAGTTCTTTCAGAGGACCCAGATTCCGGATCACCGTGTGGTAATTCATAATCAGCTGTTCACTCTAGTCCCAGGGGATTCGACACCCTCTGTTGGCCTCTGACACCATTGCACACACATGCTGTACAAATCACATATGTGAGCAAAATACTCAAACATCAAATAGAAATAAATACATATTAAAATTTTAATTGCAAGTCCTTTGGATAGGACCACTATCTGAATTCAAATGTCTTTCATAGGTGAACTATCCTGGGCAAGTCACTTTTTATGAGCTTTCTATTTCTGATTTACATGCAGATAGTAACCTAACTACCGGAGAGGGAACACTGAGATACAGTGTGTCTAACACACAGCTGGACACACATGCCCAGCACACAACAGTTACTAACAAGCTTGATGTTAACACTTTGTAACCCGTAAATCCTTTCAAACAGTTCAACACACAGGGAGAAACTATAACTGGCAGAAATTGAAAACACAGGGCAGGGAGTGGGGAGGAGCAGAGGACAGACCCACAATTAGAATAGCCCATTTTCAATTCCTCTTAGTTATCACTGTCAAAGTCAGTTTTGAACTTGCTCTTCTCCCATTCAATACTGATCCAAGAACCAACCCCCCTCCACACACACACATAGGTACAAATAAATATATGTAATAAGTGATTTTGAAATCATGTTAAGCCTGCTACCTCACTGAATTCTAACTGAACAGGAAGGAAGCAGGTCTTACTCACTGGATATCGGGATAGCCAGACACTGCATTGCACACGAACATCAAGTGATGGATAACTGGCCGAACAAGTCACAAGGATGAGTGAACAAACGAGAGTGTATTTGGGATCTGCATCACGTGGGGGAAGGTGGAGCCCCTTCCCCAGAGGCTCCTGGGGAAGGTGAGAGTTGCAGAGGGCTGGCTAGCTAAGCTTCCCACAACCCTTGGAGTCCACTGCATGGCATCTCTTTAGGCTATTTTTTTTTTAAAAATCTCTTTGCTAGGGGTCCTAAAGAATGCTGCTTTCTCTTCAAGTTGTGAAGAGGGGAAAGTCTCCTCTATGCACGCTTCTTGCCATGTACACAGCTCAGAGCAGAAAGGGAAGGAGAGCAGTGGCTTCAAATTCAGAGTAAAGACTAAGGTCTAAATTATACCACACCACAGGTAAGAATAACAAGACACACTTAACAGAGAAAGTCTGTTTGCCGTTCAACACCCAAAGAAGAGTCAAGCCAAAAAGAAAGAGAAAAGCCTTCTCCCACAAGTTGACATGGTTCCAGAAGGCATTTATTTGGACAGTGCTCAGTCAGAGAGCAATCAACCCTCTGGCATTTGTTCTTCCCACTGGATTCCCTGCTTTGGAGACCCAGAACATACTGCTGCCACTTGACTGGTCTGCAAGGCCCAAAGCCAGAGCAAGCTCTATATCCCTGTGCAGATCACTATTTACCCTGGTGTTTTTAACAGATGAAATGGCAGAGCCTTCCCAAGCCCTTGAAATTGTCAATGTGTGACAGCCTTGCACTTTTCCATTTCTACTGAGGTTCCTCTGGACAGGCCATCAATGCCTTAAAACAATCCCCTTGTTCCTGAGGCTTGAGAGAGAGAGCTCAGCAGTTAAGAACACTTGTTGCTCTTGCAGAGACCTGGGTTCAGTTACCAGCACCCACACAGTTGCTAATGTCTGTAACTCGGGTTCTGGGGATGTGATGCCCTCTTCTGGCCTCCATGGGCATTGCACTCACTTGGTTAACTCAGATGCATGCAAAGCATCCATTCACATAAAATAAAATAGCTATATTTTTTTAAACACAGGAGCATATATACTAAAATTGGAAGAATACAGAGAAGATTAGCATGGCTGCTGCATGAGGATAACATGCAAATTTGTAAAGTGTTTCGTATTTTTAAAAAGTCCTCATTTTTTTTCCTGTTAGCACTTATTGAAGTTATCTGCAATTCTATAGGAATACATTGTTCTACTATGTCCCTCATTCACTAGACACAAGCAAGTGCTGGGGGCCTACTATATCCCTATTAACAGAATATAAAATCTCAAATTTCACCATAATTTTTTTCCAGATGAACATTTCTATAGTCTGCTTCATAAGTTTGTCAGCATGGATTTACGCTGTCTTTACGGTGAAAGAATGGAAATTACCTATGTGTCTGACCCTCAAAAAAAGGGCTATATCAAAGGTGTTTTCTATTTGACTGAATAACCTAGAGATTCCAAGCTTAAGTGCTTACTCAATGAAAACCAGGCAAGATCATAGTGTATCTAAAACATAGCCTCCTAGATGGCAAGACCCGACCGCTGGAGACACCACACATTTTGGCTGCAGGACATAGAAAATCAAGTTATAACAGAGGTGGGAGCTCCCTCCCTGTCAACATTCCAGCAAGGATGGAGAGAGAGGATCTAAGGCCCTGTCCCTAACTGAGGACTACTGGCAGTTGGCTGCTGGGAGAGGGGGATCATTTTTCTCAGTGTTATAGCCACTAGTGAGTCCTGCCCATGCTCACACAAGCAGCAATAATTAAACTCTGTGAACCATGGGAAGATGGGTCCATAGGAAATGAGGGGACCTGAGAGGGAAATGGGGGATGAATAGAATTAAAATGCATTATGTACATGTATACAGTTGCCAAATAAGATATACATACACCCACACACCCTCAACTATGTTTATGAAATACAAGAAATGAATGGATAAAGGCAGACCAAGAAATGCTGATTCTAACACTCTGAAATTATGGATTCTATCTCTTCTGTTGGTTTCTGTGAAGATCCCGCTCACTGTGGAAAATTCAGAAAATAAAGCAGGCTGGGATGTGGCTCAGTTAGCAGAGGGCTGGCCTAGCACATACAAGGCCCAGGGCTTGATCCCCAGCACCACACAAACCAGGAGTAACCCCAGGATCCGGAAAATAAAGGTAGAAGAATCAGAGGTTCGAGGCCATCCTCAGCTACTCAGGGGCTTGAGGGCAGCCTGGGGACACTCCGAGTCCTGAAAAAGGACGGAAGTAAAGCAGAAAAGAAAGGGAAGAAATGGGATAAGGAGGGAGGGGAGCCATAAAGATGTAAATTATCCATAACCACCGCCAGTGATACTAATCTGGTGTTCTGCCACCTGTTATTTATGTAAGAATTAAAATTCATAAGTACATTTTGCACATACTGCTTGCAAAGGTTTTTGGCCTTTAAAATGAGAGAGTATATGAAATGTTTAGATAAGAGCAGAGGATGCAGCAAGGGAAAGAAAGCATGGGGCTGTGTGTCCAGGGTGGCTGAAGGCAGTTTACCCATGCCACGCACCCGGCCACACTGCACCATATCGAGTACACCTACTCTAAACAGGGATGCCTTTTCAGCCTTTTCCTGAAGCACATAGAGTGAAATGAACATGGATGCTTCACCTGTTTATTTGCTTAATTGTTTTATTATTTTAAGCTTTTGAGTCTTTGCTGACTTGATTTTCATAACAATTCTCTGGTCTCAGCCTCCTAAGTGCTAAGAGTATGTTGTGTATAACCAGGTCTGGTTTCCTTCTTTTAAAAACAAATCAGATTTTCTCTAATGGTGTGCATGTGAGTGCAGGCACACATGAGTTCAGAAGAGGGCATGGTATCCCTTAGAGTGTTAGTTAAAGATGGCTGTGGCACCTGACATGGATCCTCCGTGAGAAAGAACATTTCCCGTTCTTAATCACTGAGCCATCCCTCTAGTTCCCCGCCCCTCCGTCTTGGCCCCCTCTCAATTATTGTCTTATATGTATGAATATTTTGCGGGCATATCTGGCATATCTGGTACCTGCAGTGGCCAGAAGAGTATGTTAGTATGTTAGACATCCTGGAACTGGAGTTACATACAGATAGTTGTGAGTTGCCAAGTGTACTGGGAACTGAACCTGGATCCTCTGTAAGGAGAACAGGCATTCTAGACCATCGAGCCATTGCTGTAGCCCCCAATTTCTTGACTCTCTGACTCCTTGTACACTGAAGTAATACTTCTATCTTAGTGAAAATGACTCTCAAACTACTTTCCTCAAGGTCACCATAACCCAAACATCTGTTAGGCAATTTCCTTTTAAGCCATCTCAGCCTCCATCCCACTCTCACTCCTGGTAGACAGCAGGACACAGTCTCTGCATCTACAAGAAACAGCCGCCAGCAGCTCTTTTGCTCATGTCCCCCAACAGGATATAGAAGCAGAAATAGTCCTGGAGAAGCCGGCTGAGAGGGTCAGTTCTCAGTCGTGGGTTTTACCCGGTTCTAAGTCACGTCCCCAGAACCCCAGGGGCCATGGATCAAGCACTGGGTGTAAGTTAGACCCCTCTGAGCTCAACACTTACAGTCCATCTTCTCCCCACTGTCCTCTAAGACAGGGTCTCACTACATAGTCCTAGCTGTCCTGGAAGTCACTATGTAAACCAGGTTGGCCTTGAACTCACAGAGATCAGCCAGCCTCTGCCTCCCGAATGCTGGGATTACAGGAGTGTCCCCTGGCCTCATCACTTTTAATTGGAAGAATTTCATCTATCCAAGGCAGACCTGACTCCACTCCACAGTAGGGAAGATGAGGTTCTAGAAGGTTACAGGTTTGCCCAGGTAGATATAGACCTTGTGGATAAAGGTGTGGTTCCTGACAGCAGGTAGTCTTGAGGCTCTTAGTACTGCCAGCAGGGGTCAAACAGCAGCTTACCAAGCTGGGTGTCACCCAACAAAATGGCTACCTGACACACAGGGGACTGCTGTGGGCTGACCCATGTCCCCTAATAAAATTCACATTTGAAGTCCTCCCCCACTGGACTTTAGAATATAGTCATATTCAGAGGAGAGATCACTCAAAAGGTCACTGAGCTGGAATTTGAACCCTAGACTAGACATGGCAATGGCACCTGAAGTTCCAGCTGCTCACAAGACTGGAGCAAAAAGATTTCTTGAGCTCTAAAGGTCGACAGAGCCCGGACAGCACAGAGAGACCATGTCTCAAAACAAGTAAGACATATATAACTGGGCTCTTAAGAGAGGAAGAAGAGCTGACAACTAGAAGAAGTAGGTGGTCTCAGCCTGCAAGCCTAGGGCATAGGTCTCTGACAATAAACATATGGACACCTTGACCACTAGCCTCCAGGCTGCAAGCCTAGGACACAGGTCTCCAGGGTCAAACATATGGACACCTTGACTATTAACTTCCAGCCTGCAAGTCTAGGACACAGATCTCAGAGGACAAACACATGGACACCTTGACCATTATCCTCCAGGCAGAAAACACTTATGTTGCTTAGGCCACCCAGCATTTTGCAACAGCCGTCCAGGCACACGAACATAGAAACCAGTAAGCATCTACTGATGAGTGGGGCCGATCTGCAGGGGGCACTGTAACTGCAGGGTAGGAAGGAGGCCATGCCAGCTTCACGAACGGTAGGGATCCAATTCTCATTTCTCCCACTGTGTGACTTTAAGTATGCCATTCAACCTGCTTCCTCACTTTCAAAATGGAGAGAGTACCTTGCCTTCCCTGTGAGGTGATGGGTGGATGAAATGAGGTGTGCAGTAATGGCTGACCACATGTGCACTGGCATAAACAACACTCAACCATAAGTATCAGTCATATCACCACTAACATGAAAGGTCTCATTATCAGAGCAACTCTCAGTAGAAGAAACTGGTCAAATGGGCTGGGTAGTTTTTATGTCAGTTTGACATAAACTAGAGTCTCCTGAGAGGACGGAACCTCAGCTGAGAAGACATCTGAAGGCTGTGCATATGGCCTGGAGGGCTTGATGAGTGATTGATGTGGGAAGGCTCAATCCACCCACTGTGGTCCTGGGTTTGATTAGAAAGCAGGCTGAGCAAGCCATGAGGAACAAGCCAGTAAGTAGCACTCCTCCTCCATGGCCGCTACATCAGCTCCTGCTTCCAGCCAGGTTCCTGCCAGGTTTCAATTCCTGCCTTGGCTTCCCTCACTGGATTATGATTCAAGATATGTAAGCCAAGTACATCTTTTTCTCCCAACACTGCTTTTGGTCACGGTGTTTCAGCGCAGCAGGAGTTAACCCTAACTAAGGGTTAACTTAGTTAACTCCAAGGCTCAAGGATGTGGGGAGAATGAAAAGATGTCAGCTCCCACGACCATTATTTTTGCCCGGCATCCATCCTCATAGGAACCTTTGTTGTTGTTGTTGTTGTTGTTGTTGTTTTCTGGTTTTTCTCTGTCCTGGCTCTCTCTGTAGATCCAGGTTAGACTCGAACTCACAGAGATCCACCTGTATCTACCTCACAAGTGCTGGGATAAAAGGCATGCACCACCACCACCCAGCCCCTTTTATCTTCTTGCCTTCCCCCATGTTCTAAGACAATCACACATGTGTCAAGTATATTCTGATAAAGTCCCATCCATAAGTTACTGGAGCAAGACTGTTTCACAAGACCTACAGAGCAGCACTTGAGGGGGTTGAGAGCAGCTACGGCGGCCTGCATGTCCTTCCTGACCCACCCCACTGTCTGACGCAGCAGCTGGAAGGTGCCGCTGTCACACCAGAGCCTTAGAACCTGGAGCGCCTGGGCCTCCGTCCCACCCTGCCCTGTGACACTCGGATGCAGTCCACCTCTGGGCTGTTTTCTCACCTGCCAGTGGAAAGACGACGTGAGTGGAGTCTGCTCCAGGTTTACCTAAGAGCATCTCTGCAGGCTCATGCCGGCTTCTCACCTGACCCTCGGAGGTGTCTGTCGGTGGCTTGGTTTTTATAAGACATTTGACAGCCTTTCAGAAATTCACCATAAAAAGAAAAATAAATAAAAAAATGAAAACTGGTTTCTGTCGGTCAAATGAAAAACCAACTGATCAGTCGTGCAAGACAATGGGCTCCAGAGGGCCTTGCAATAGTCACCTGGGAGAAGAGGAAGATTAAATTTAAGGTGAGAAGGGAGAAGATAAAACTCCATGGGCAGAAGATGAAGCGTAATATACTTGGCCAATATCACAACTAGAATCACTGTGCTGAGCTCTGCACTTTCAAACCTAAGAAATCTCAAGTGGTGGTAATTAGACCTGAATTTTATCATTGCCACTTAATAGATGAGTAATGTTTTATAAACATTTCCACATGCAAGGTGTCACTTCATTCTCACTGACAACAAACACTTCTTTTCATCAAAATCATCTACGGCAAGACACAGGGAGAAGGGGAAGCGACTTGCCCAAGATCATATAGCTGGGAAGCACAGGGCTGGCAGAGAAGCCACAGACTAGAATCCAAAGCAAGAGGTCTTTCCAAATCGATTTATGCCTTCCTCCATGGGCCAAGACGTAGATGAAGGGAGAGCTCATATGCAGTGTGACTTTTATTTATGTATGCAACCCTGTGCATTAGCCAAGCCGGGAAGAAGCCAATTATGCAAATTATAAAAGTAAAATCCCCAAATATAAAGCTATCAGGGAGCAGCAGAGTCACAGCTTCTCCCACAAAACTAGTGGTCTTGACTGGGATGATTTTCACCCAGTGGATGTTTGGCAACACTGGAGACATTTTTCATACTTACAAATATATGGTGTATACACACACACACACACACACACACATCATTCCTTAGTATAGAGGGCAGCTCCCCACAACAGGGAATAGTCTGCTTCCAGACAATGATCTCAGCAAACAAGAGCAGCAGAAAGATGGACCAGGCTTCTCAAAGGTGTGAACATTACACAAATTTGATATGATGGTGTTAGTCTTCCAGGTTCTTGGGCAAGTTAACCACATTGCATTTCTCTACTATAAAACAAGATAGGGGACAATGTGACATAGTAATTCTCAAACGTTCTTGGGCCCAAACAATGGCTTTGGAGTCTCCCTAAAATATAAAATCTATTCCTAGAAAATCTGCAGTAGTCACCACCACCGGGGCATTGGCTGTGATTGCAGGTAACCGGCAAACTGCAGCCTGAAATGGTGCAGGTGGGCAGGTGACTCTCAATCTTTCTAGGCAAGAGTTGCAAGTCTGGGAACACTGGCACCCCACTGCTAGCCTAGAGGTGACAAGGGCTTTCTTCCTCCAGGGAGTGCCAGCTTCTGCAAGGCTATGAGGGCTGGGGCAGCCCAGCAGATGAAAGGAGCCGCTGCCTACAAAAACAGTCCACACAGCAAAGCTCCAGCCACAAGCACTCAGAGATGCTCAGCCATGGAGAACAGTCATGAGCTAGTCACAGAAAGATGCGTGGACACATCCAAGCATGGCAAAGGACACCACCCATGCAGTAATTTGCCCCCCTTAACTCATTTGGGGAAAGGTATCCACAACATTCTCCAGGAAGCTGGCTGACCCGAGCCTCAGGGTGGAAGAGTGCCACCACGCTGCAGGCACCCAATCCTTTGACTTGTCTTTTCTCTAAGGCACAAATCAAAAACTTACGGTCTGGTATTACAGCTTTATCCTCACCCTCCAAAGAGCTAAAAAGAAAAGAAAAAGAAAGAAAAGAAAAAGAAAAGAAAAGGGGAGGGATTCCAGGTCTTGGCTGAAGAACCACGGAGAGGCAAATGGATATCCTATTTCTTCTTTTTCATCTTTTGACCTGAATTAAGCATCCTCATCCTGCCCACATCACCTGCTCAATTGCCAGGCAGAGCAACACAGTTGGAGCATGGCCTCCAAGGGGATATCCACAAAGGCATCCCAGCAAGCCGACGCAACTCAGGAAAGCCTGGGCTTTCACCTATCATTCCCCCTTCTTTTTCCCAAGTTCATATGAAACAAACTTCTGCTGTAGGCAACTTGGGTCTCAGATGCTCGTCTTCCCGTAAAGGACAGCGCTGATGGGATGTGGCAGGTGGCAGGCACTCCTTACTCATAACTTTAGGAGAATCAGAGTGCATTAGGACCACTGAGAGTTTTTTTGTTGTTGTTGTTTTTGTTGGTTTTTTTGTTTTGTTTTTTGTTTTTGGTAAAACGATACCCTAGTCCAAAACAGAACCTCTGCAACAGGTCCCAGACATCTTCCCCAGGGATCCTAAGTATAGTATAGCCAGAGATAGCATTTATGGGCACAGACTTTGCAGTGGGGATCTTGGGCTCCGACTCAGAGTTAAGCACCAGGGACATTCAGCATAGAAGTGACCCTGGGCTAACAAAGAAAGGAGGCAGAAAGGAGCACTCTTGAAAGGGGGGGTGACAGCCTGGTGTGGCTGGTTAAGGTGGGAGCACAGGAGACACTGGTTTTATTTCAGCCCAGCATTAGATTGTGCCAAGCACCAAAGTAGGAAATAGTACCTTGTAAGAACTAGCATCTCCTTTTAGGATTATTTACCCAAGCATAGCATCAGTGTGCTCACAAGGAGGCGGCGTCTGCTGGTGCCCAGGTAGGGAAGGGCAGCACGCAGCTGGAGGAGGCTAGCCAGCCTGGACCAGGTCCCTGAGGACACTGACTCCACCTCTTAGAGCAGGTAATCCCCCAGGGGCTGGGGGCCTCTAGTCCTGAACTCTATCCTCAGAGATTTGCTCCACCCTGATGGGGCTGTTGTCAGCCAATTCTAAAATGCCCAAGTGGACCACAAATGGCACTCTGGCTGCCCTCGAAGTTACAGCTTTCTGCAAGCATCTCCCTTCCACAATAGCATGTTCCTTTCTGGATATAAAGCTGGGGTCTCCTGATGAAGGACACTGGCTAAGAGAGTTGGCCCAGCCTGTTTCCAGCTGCTATTTGGAAAAGGTGGGTGGCCCAGGCTGGACCCAGCTTCTTGCATTTACAAGAGCTGTCCCGAGACCAGAACGAACCTTACGCCCATCCCTTTGGGAGCATCCTTCTTCAAGGTATACCGATAGCTCAGTCAGCTAGCTTGGGAGTCAATTCCATCGGCTGCCCCAACCATATCTTTTCCCACAGCGTCACACAGCGCCTGCATGATAACTGCCCCGTAAGCTCTGTGGATGGCAGGGGAGGTCTGGACGGTGGCCTCTACAGAAAGGCCTCTCTGGGATGCAGAAACCCTACCTGGTGTTATCAGTGGCAACTTGATGCGGAGACCGCCCTCCCAGTCGTGACAGCATTAGCCAGAGCCCCTCAAGTCCCCTCCAGGGTAACATAAGGCTGGTGGCCGCAGTTAAGCTGGACTGCTCGAAGATGGTGTGCACTGTTCTGCTCCACTTCACTGAGAGGAGCCAGCAGCAGTGAGGATTTAAAATGCAGCAGATGAGATTTAGGTTAGATTCACGGGCGAACTTCCTGACTAAGAGGGAAGCAGTGGAAAGGCTGACCCATTACTTAAATTTCACTGGCAAGCCACAAGAGGCTGATTGTACTGTCCGCCAGGACTAGGGGTAAGAAACAAGGAGGCAGCATCGGTGCACAATGGTCAGAAGCAGGGGCCTCACCCTGACTGCCAAGAGTTGCTTCACCACTGACATGCACGAACTAGAAAATCAAGTTCGGAGAATTGAAGAAAATTGGAGAAAGTCAAATATTCTATGCCCTTCAGGAGAAAAGGTCTACTGAGCAGGGAGCACCAACCACTCAGGAACAAAGGTCTACTGAGCAGGGAGCACCAACCACTCAGGAACAAAGGTCTACTGAGCAGGGAGCACCAACCACCATCACAAAGCAGATGAAACGCTTCAAGGCTGCAATGACCTGGCTGTGTGACAAGTGTGTGAGACTCATTAAAAGCTGTGCTCTGCCAAAATGTGTAGCTGTGCATTTTAGACAAGAACAGAGGTGCTGCGGTGCGGGCTGTGGCAGGGTGCACACAGTATACAAGAGTTCAACCTCCAGAGATGAGGAGAAGGGAGGACCGGGCCTGTCACACACACTTTTAGACCCAGCACTTAGCCCAGAAAGACTAGAATGGAGTTCAGGCCATCCTCTACACAGCAAGTTCAAGGATAGCCTGGGCTACCCGGGACAGGGGTGGGGTGGACAGTGCCACTAAAACCCAACTTGAGGCACCAATGACTTTACTGGGCTGACTTACAGAGCACAGGTGAGGGGTTACTTACAAAAGTGTGAGTGACCCCAAAACAGCCACACCATGGGTGAGGGAGGGAGGGGGTAACACAACAGCAGAAATTAGCAGTAACAATCTCTGGGTGTGGAGGTATATATTCTTATTTTCTTCTTTTGGATATTTTCCAAATATTATAAAGTAAGAATAACCAGAAACCATTCCCAAAGTGGGAAACAGCAGAGAAGGTGGAGAGCCTGGTCCCTGACAATAGTCCATGACTGAGTCCACCTCATCGGCACAGACATTATTCCCAGAAAGCAAAAGGCTGACACTCGATCTTGTATTTGGCAAGACAAGCACAGTCTGCCTTCCAGAACGGCCTGGCATGCCCACTGAAGCACCTGGAAACTCACATCGTCGCTCCTCTGGGAGGCATAGGTCTCCTCAAGAGAGCCTGGGGTGCCCAATTCCTGTCTGGCCCCTCTGCTCATCTCACCCAGTGTGGGGGTGAACAGCAGGAGAGGGAGGAGGGGTCTGCTGAGCAGGGCCTCCTGGAATGACCCTGAGAACATTCCAGAGTCAGAGTCGGCCCCTGCCAACTGCTTGCCCAGTGTAGCCAGGGGCACAGCAGGCCTCATTCACACAGTCTTCAAAGTAGAAACTGTTGGCGTCATTCCATAAGAAAAAAAAAAAGGCAACTCTAAAATTCAAGGTACTTTGCCTTGAGTCACACCAAAGGAAATTAAGTGGCAGGGCAAGGATAAAATCCTGCTCAAGCTCCCCACTTCAGGGAAAGTGTCTTCTCAGCCACTCCTAGCAAGGACGTCCATGCAGAGAGCATGGCGTAGCTCACACCTTCCCTCTATACTTTTATACTTCATCCTCTTGATGCTGTAAGACAGGCTGCCTCACTCTCTCCACAGATGTAGAACAGTAGCTCTCCATGGATACCTCAATGGCTGCCTGTGGTCAAGTCCCCCAACCCTCCTCAAGGACACTGAAGGATGCTGAGCATCAGGAGTGGAGCTGCTTGTGAGCATCCACTCTGGATATACATGGGAAGCTTGTGTCCTGGAGTTCACAGAGCCTGTGAACAGGATCCCCTTCCCACTCACGGCAGACCTCTCGGCTTTCCTACAGATGGGAAAACTGAGGCTTCTCTGAATCTATAAAGAATCTATAAAGAAGCAGACCTAGGACTAGAACTGAGGTGCGCTGAAAAGTTGTAAACTCTATAGAACCCCAACTGCAAGGCAAAGGGCAAACCTAGCAAGTCCACTTGGAGAGGCAATGAGCTCACTGGGTTGACTTACAAGGCAAGGGTAACCCCAAAGCATCTGTACCACATGTAAGGGCCACCCCAGCATGGATGATATTCCCCATAGCTATAAAGACAGAGCCCTCCTTCAGCTAATCTACACTCTTGCTCTAAGCTCCTCCCAAGAATGTGGGGCTACAGTTTGGGAAGAATCCCATACAACTGGCCAGGATGTAGAAGAGGGGGGTCTGGACTCTCAGGTGAGGGGCCAGGGGTGCTTCTCACCCCCTTCCTCTAAGAGCAAGTGTCAACATCAGCAGGTCTGGCCTCTGGAGAGCTCTAGACAGTCACAGCTGCTCTCAATGACGTTGAGGGCTGTCTTGCTCCAAGGATCACACTCAACAAGATGAAGCCTATTACACTGGGCTCATGATCTTTCCATAGAGGTATAATAATGGTAACAATAATAAATTTAATTAAAAATTTTTAATTTTATCAAACTTAATTTTTTAATTTTTTAAAGAAGGGTTTACTAGATATCTTACTTTTCTCATAAACAAACTTGAATTTCTCTATGGATAAAGTACAATAAAGGTCTACTAACAGAAGAGTACAAAAACACACTCACTCATACACACCCAACACACTTATACTCGTGCATGCAAAGCTCCAGTGATCACAAATACAAAATCTGCTTCACTGGGCAAAAGTATCAGCGGTTATCAGAAGGGCAAGGGCAAAATCCACCTCTGACCTCTGTCAGCCTCCAGGGGCTGCCCATGTTCCTGGACCCGCAGCCCATATCCCTCCACCACCTGCCATACCTCCTTCTCTCTGCTCTGTCTAGGCTCCAGCTAATCCAAACTCCTTTCCTCCCTCACACCCGTAACTCTCTTTACCAAGAGAGGCAGCACATCCATGGGTTCTAGGATTAGAACCTGGGCATCTTGGGGCCACTTGGTCCAGCTGTCACAACAGCTGTGTGTAGCACGCGGGCAGTGACGAAAGCTCGGTGGCAGGCACTATGGAAACGTCACAGTGAAAACCCTTTCATCTGCGCTGGTGAGCTGAGCTGACCACTGTAATAACCACTGTGCTCTACTGAGACACTACACCAGAAACGGGCAGCCCTTTCTTGGCGGGGCTAGGTGGGGTACAAAACTGCAAACCGATGTTCATAGGCTCTTGTTGATTCTCTGAATGCTGGAAACACAGACACATGACTGAGTCTCAAAACCCATGTAACAGTTACCCTTTAGAGAAACTGACAGGCACGAACCTCATCTTCCTGGAGTCATGTGGCATCACCACAACGGGAACACAAGTCAAATGTCAGCAGGATAAGTAATCTATCACTTAAGCGCATGAGTCAGATTTGATAAATTCCAGTCTTTGAAATTCTATCAAAATGAAGCCTTAAATTAACAGGCTATGACGGCAACCTAGCAACCCAGCCTCATTCACTGCCACCTGAGCCTGGTACTGTAGAAGTCGGATCTCAACAGGCGTCCAGCCCACACAAAAGGATGGCTGGGTCCCAGCACACAACCTGTGGAAAACTAAATGCCTAAATGAGTAACTGGAGCAGGCTGAGAGCTGAACCCTAACTCCATTTCCCCGTCCCCTCTGACCTTGGGCATAGGGACAAATTTGGAGCTTTCTGAATATGAAAGGCCATTCTCGCTGACTCACAGTAAGACACCCAGCACGCAGACAGTGTTCACTAAGGGCTAGTTCCTTCTTCCGGTGCCTTAAGTACTAAAGCCAGCAGGCAAGCCCCTCCCTCGCTGGAAGAGTGCTAACCACACCTCACCCACACACGCCTCTGAAATCTCAGTCTGTACTCAGCCTGTCCAACCTGTACTTCCACTATTTTCTTTAAATAGACTGCAGATTCTGGCCACATCCAAAGCCAAAATAACTGCCAAATGAGAAGCTTCAAGTTTTAGCTGCACTGTTTTTCAAATCACGTGGGGGAAAAAAATCCTAATATAGGCAACTGTTAAAATAAATATGAACCCCTGTATGACGGCATCTCACTGAGCCCCGAGACACGAGTGGGAGGGGGGCCTAAGCTCCAAAGGTCTTAGATCAACTAGAAATGTTCTGTATGTTCCAGTCGGTTCTGAGACTCAGTTTCCCCTACTGATAAAGGCAATAGTCAACACTTTTCTATCCCTTCCAGTTTTGATAGTCTGATATTAATTATCAAATGACCAAAACAAGCAAAATAATCCAAGTAGTGAATTTCTTTAAAAAGAATGGATGGCCTGGATACTGGGTGTCACTGTGTGCCTGTGGTCACCAGCAGACTGCACAGACTCCACTCTGAATGTCTTGCTTATCTTTCTCTCCGCCCACGGTGCAAGAGACAGAGTGACCTGACTCTGCACGGAAACAAGGCTTATAGAAAGAGTACCTGAAAGACTACCTGTGCCAAGGCACAAAACCAATCTGCCCAGAGGTAATAATGACCTAATCTCTCCTCCCACAAAAACAAATGCCCCCACTTCCTTAAGAGAAAAAAAAATTGAAAAGTGCTCATCTCCAGTCTTATCCACAGTTCTTCCCTTTTATCTCCTTTTGTAATATTGAGGCTTTACAATATATTATTGAAAGGAAAATTAGTAAAACTATTAAGCAAGACTGCCTGCTGCAGTCTGACCTTGACCTAAGCCAGGTCAGAGGTTGGGCGTGTTGGGGGGGGGCGCATCTGGTCTCAGGCAAGCCGCTGCATTTTGCCATGAAATGAAGGGAATGTCACCTGCTCTGAGGACATAGGTCGTCAGGCTGCTGTGGGCGGAGGCTCAGGAACACACTGGAGGGTCACTGTGCCTCCTAGAGCTCTTACCTTCCCTACTCCTGAGTCCTACCTGTTGCTTTCACTTTTCCTTCCAAAGCAGAATTTATTGCTTCACGTCACACCTTCATCATGTTGCTTTCATCATTAAAGCGAGAACAGTCCACAAGGCTGCAGCCTTTGCTTCCGAGCAAGCTACCAAACTACAAAAACAAGTGGGGCCTGAGCACTACTCTGGTGCTGAGCAATTCTGAGTCGAAAACACCACAGCTGTGAGCCCTTGTTTTCCCAGGGTGTTCTGTTCCTTTCTTCTTTCTGACATTTTTTTTTTCCTCTAACATTTTGGGAACTTCAAACCACAGTGCATCCTGGTAGATTGTAGGAAGCAAAGGCAAAATGAGGGGAGAAGCGTTCATTGAAGAGTCAGAGACCTGGAACCTTTGGAAGTGCTGAGTCCGAAGACCAGACTCATCCTGCCCAACACCAAATCAAAAAGATACCTTTTTTTAACTCTCTCTCTCTTGCCCTCTCTCTCTGTGTCTCTCTCTGTGTCTCTCTCTCTCTCTGTCTCTCTCTCTCTCTCGTCACCTCCTCCCCCTGGGAGGTATGTATATGTATGCGTGTGTGTGTGTGTTCAGATGCACTCACCTGTACATGTGAGTATATAGGTCAGAGGTCAAAGTCACCTTCCCACCTTACCTTGAGACAAAATCTCTCACTGAAACCAAGCTGGCTGAATTCAGAAGTTGGCCAGAGAGCTCCAATATTAGCCTGTCTCCTTCCTCCAAGCTGAAGTAACAGACACCCACAGCCATATCTAGCTTTTAGTGGGTGCTGGGGATCTGAACTTGGGTCCTCATGCTTGAGCAGCAGGCACTCTCTAACCAAGTCATCTCCCCAGCCAGTGAACACTTCTTAAAAGGTAAAAGTGAGGGCGAGGGGTAAGAGTCACACACAGAGACATTCAAAAGTTAGAGACAAGAACGTGTTTGTACATTAGCTCCAGAGCCTGTGGGATGATGGGAAGGGAGAGACCCCAAAAGAACAAGGGGCCAGTAAGAACATTCTACTCATTTTACAACTTATGCCTGATTTTGCCTACAATAGCAGAACGGGTCAATGAAGAAATACATTTGAGGAAATTTGAATTCAAAGATTCTCAAATGATGTTTTCAATGGAGGTAATCAAATAATTACTAACAGTTCAACTTCCTCATCAATAAAACGTGAGCAATAGTATCTGCCTCCAACACTGTAAAGACTTCAATGACACAACACAGCCCCAGGTAGCCACATTCGCACCTAGGATTTCATTAGATCACAAAGGCTGTCTTTCCTGAGTGGGTGACAGGCACTGGCTGGTCGGTCCTAAGACTAACTTAGGACACCTTTCAGTGGCCCTGACATCTGAGTCCTGCTAAAGAGGTTCCAGAGGCCTCCTTCAGTGCTGGAGCCTGGAAGCTAAGTTTGATGTTCAAGTCTGATTAAACCCTTCCAAGACAGTTGCCACATTTGATCCCTAGGAGCCCAGATACGGTTTCTAACATTCTTACTTCCTGTGTAAAAACAGCTCCCCCAGTTGATCCCCCAGTTGATGATCCGGTGATCCTCTAGCCTACCCATAAGTCAGCACTGTGCTAAATCCTTTCCAAACATCTCCTATAATCCTCCCAAGTGTGGGGTTGGGACAGGGTTTCCTCATTCCTATTTCACAGGTGAAGAAACTGACTCAGTCTCACGACACAGAGCAGAGACTGAGCTCAAACCCAAGTTCACAGAGAAAATGACACACGTCCACACACACACCACACCACACCCTTCCTCAATCCACCCCTCACCCCCATTTTCTCCCCATTTCGGCATGCCTACAGGCCTAGAACAAGGGCCCCTTTTGCCCCTCACAAGAGACAGTGCAATCCCCAGAAAGATCTTTGTGTTTTTGCAAACACGGCTGCTGGAATCTTTTCCCCTATCTCCTGACTCAGAACAAACTTTCAGAACACTCCCCTCTTGCCCTCAAAGGCTCCTGGAGTCAGTGTCCAGCTGATGCCTCAGCTGTTGCTGGACTCAAGTCTACCTGTTTCACTCAGAGTAGAGATAAGGAACAACATAGGGGAGATGGGGGGATGAAACCCACAACGCAAGAACACCAAACAGTCACACCCCATCCTTTGACCCCACAACCCATCCCATAATCCCAAAGCCTCCCTGAAAACTGCTTTGCTTTCCCCCAAACTCTCTACTCTCTGGCCCCTATTCAGTTCACGGTGTCTAGGAGACACTGCTTTTCACTGTTGCTTTATGGAGTCCCCTTGGATAGCCTCACCACATAGAGATGGGGCCATTAACAGTGGATACTGAGACATGGACAGCAAGCCAAAAGACGGCAGGTTTGGGCCAGCTTCCTAAATAGAGGAAAACTTGGCTTATAATCAGAGCTGCCTCCACACGCTCTACACAGCACCCATAGCTCGGGTCACCACTGGAGATGACAATGCTCCTGGGTGCTGGCAGTGGCACCCAGAGTGTACAGACCAGCAGGCCCTCCCTGCTGAAGAAACCCATGGTTCAATTTCCCCAATTATCCGGGATATTAGGGAATAGCAGTTTCCTCATAGACAAGCCCTCTATTTCTGTCTGAAAGTCTGAGGTGAGATGGCTGTCTAATCTGCCACTGGAGAGGCCAGCCCACAGAGCTGGAGGGAGGGGAGAGGAACCTCATGAGCCAGCTTCCTGAGGAAGTTTTCAGAGAGCTGGAATGTAGATGGCACCAGGCCTGTTTCAGAGCCTGTCACCTAGCAGACAGCTCACAGGCAGAGTTAACATTGGCCTCCTTGCCCCCCCCCCACTTCCAACAGTCCTTCTCCCCACACCGCACCCTGGACCCTTCATTTCCCAGACCGAGTATCCTATCCTAAGCTGGAAAAGCAGCCCATCACAGCTTCCCAGGTCTCAAGACTCAGAACTGCCAGGTAGGCTGAACTTGACCTCAGGCTCCCTTCCATTTGTCCCCAGAGCAGCCTGGGCTCTTCCCCTTCTGTTCCTGGGGCCCAGGTAGAAACACCCCAGCTGCAGCACACCTACTGCCAAGGCCAGGAAGGAAACTGAAACTGCCTGAGGGAGCGCTCCCCTCCGCCCCACCCCCACAGCTCTCCACCCAGGCTTGTCTTCCTCTCTGCTGGAGGCACAGCTTGGGTGCCACCTGTCAGGGTCCTGCCAGAGGTCCCCCTACAGATCCAAGTTCTCAAAGCAGCATCGGAGGCACTTGTAGAGCGAGAGCCACTGCAGGCAGCTTCGCAGCTCACACCCCGGGTGCACACTCAAAGAGCTCAGGCTGCTGTTAGAGAGCAGTTGGCTTCCAAAGGAAGGAGAAAAGGTGCATATGCTCAAATAAATAAAGAGATAAAAATGGAGGGATAGTGTCTTGCTGCCCTCCCCAGGGAGTCTGGCTGTCTCACAGACAAGAAAGAAAAGGGGTTCCCTCCCGAATACTGGTTTCCTGGGAGAATGCCCACATTCTCCTTGGAAATACACTGCAGTATCACGGACTGAAACAGCAAGCTGGGGGGGCGGGGGTGGTGCAAACCACCAATCTCATTTCCAGAGTCTCTGTCGCCAGCCAATACATATTAATAATTAACCTGCCTACCAGGAGCTGCTGTTGCCAAGAAAGATGAGTGACAGCACCGCGAGCCTTAGCCCTAGACCCCCCAGGCTTCCAGGCTTGGGGTGCAAAGGAAGCCTGGAACAAAGCCCTGGCTTTCTTCAGGAAGATGTATCTGACATGTGAGATGTCACTCACGAGGGGCTGACCCCTGACCTTTCCACAGCCAGCTTCAGGCTTTTGCTCTCCAGAAAGCGGACAAGGAAAGGCTCTGGGAGGGCGGGGAGGCAGGATCATTGGCCCACCCGGTGCAAAAGCACTGACCACCTCCCACCTCCTTCAGAGCCAGTCTCCGACCTGCAGCTCCCACGCCTCTAGGGCCTCTCAGTTCCCACGCACCACCGGCGATTTTTGGAAAGCCATACTGTCTGCAGAGAGAGAATCCTGTTACCATGAACACAGGCAGGACTTGGAGATGCGATTCTTTAACCCTGTTGGGCATCTACCGGCGCGCCCTTCCCAAGAGGAGAGAAGCCAGGGGCCAGCTGAATTCTCTCCTAACACACCGCGCCCAAACACAAAGCACCAGACCGCAGCCCGCGCGAGATCCCCGCGTCCTGCCCGAGAAAGTTCGTGCGTGCACACACCTGCAGCCTGCCTGCGGTTCTCCCCAGTACTCCAGGGCGGCGGGCCGTGCATCCCGGGGCGGGCAGCGCCAAGGCTCCATGCGCCCGCTCCGGCCCCGGTGGGCCACTGGTCAACAGCTTTGGGCCACGGAACGTGGCTGAGCCTCCAAGCGCCCACCGCACATCGTGCGCCCTCCTCGTCCTCGCCGGGGCCTTTACGAAGAGCCCACACCCACTTGACATCAGCGCCGACCCAAGCGCGCCGCGCAGCGCCAGACGCCGGCCCCTAGCAGTCCAGAGGGCGCCCTAGGTGCTGCCTCGCGGCCAGGACGGCGCGTCCCAGACTGGCACATTCCTTTCCTTGCAGAGGATGCTGCAAGCTGGAGAAGGCTGAGATGGAGGAGGGGAGAGAGGCAAGCGCGCGGGAAGGGCAGGACCTACGGCCTCACCACAGTGGCGTTCTGGCACCCAGCCAGTCACCAAAAGCCCTGCCAAGCCCTTGCAGCAAGCACCCATCAACTGTGTGAGAACCAGGCTGTAGGTTACGTGGTGTGATGTCCACGCGCCGCCAAAAACCCTCTGAGAGCCCTGACCTTGAATTCTTCCTCACACTGTTTCTGGAAGCTCCGCTTCAACAACAAACCCCCGGAGAATTGTCCAGCTGATTCTGGTAAGCCAGGAAAGAATGCTTGATTGGATGTGGCTGATCACCCCCATACCCTAGGGGTCCACTGACAGGCACCAGAGAAGTAGACCATATCCACTGGCTTTGGCAGCCCCAACTGTGTTTTTCTTCTCTCAAAGCCCTTAGTAATAAGGGACTTCTCTTCTGCTTCTGCAGGCAGTCAGAAACAGAACCGCCCAGCAACCCACACACACTTCTAATTCATTCATTAGTATCTAAATATTCAAATAAAAATAAGGCTCAGAATGTGCCTGCAGATACACATAGAGGATAAAGTTCCTGCACTCACAGCCAGGATAATACTGTCAGGATGAGATCTTAAACGTAGAACAAGCTCGTTATAGTGGTCTCAGAAGTACAGGGGCACGCAGGACACTAGGCAAAGGACCCCAAATTGACTCAGCAATCAAAGTCTTCTCTGGGGAAGTGACGCAGAAGCAGAGGCTTGAGGAAGTACACTGATAACTAAGGCTTACTTGCGCTCCTGTCAACAGGTGGAGATGCTGGGCAGAGATGCCTGAGAACTGATTTTGTCCAGAGAGCATGTGAGGCAGCCCACAGGCCCTGGAAAACAGTCTACCTCTCTGTCCTGAGACCTTCAAGAGCTTTCTCATCTTCGCCTGACCATGGCTGTCTCACCTCAATGAGCAAACACTGAAGAGAATTGGGAACCTTCGCATATGGCTCCAGTGCCACCATCACTGTTCTACATGGTTCTTCAGAAACACTTTTGCTCTCTGGTCTCAGTGTTTTCTCTACAGGGCAGGGATGGGTTAGGACAATCCTTCTCCTGAGATCTGTTTAACTCCTGTCTCCTTTGGATAAGTATACAAATGTCAGTTTCATTCCAGCACCTCTATGATACAAGACAGTGAACTATTTTCCAAATCAAATCATATTGCTCAGTGGGAACTAAGTTCCAATCCCCAGCACCAGTGTAATGGTGTGTGGGTGTCGTGGCCTGCCTATAATCCCAGGACAAGGGAGGTAAAGAAGAGGTTCTGGGACCAAGTTGGCTCCAAGCTGTCTATCTAGACTAGCTGAACCAATGACCTCCCAGCTCAATGAGGTGATCTATAAGATGCATCAACACCTTATAAAGATAAACACCTGAGAAAGACAGCATCAACCTCCAGCCTCCATATGCACATCATGTGTGTCCACGCATGCAAACACAAACACACATGCAGGCACACAAAAGTAAGAATAAAGAAATTGGGGCTGGAAAGATGGTTAAGAGCACCAGCTGCACCAGGTGGTGGCAGCTCCCACCTTTAATCCTGGCACTCGGGAGGAAGAGGCAGGCGGAACTCTGAGTTTGCGACCAAAGTAAGAGTCAGGACAGCTAGGACTACACAGAAAAACTCCGTCCTGGGGGAACAAGAGCCCCAACTACTTCCCCAAAGGGTCTGGGTTCAAATCCTAAACCCACATCCACCTCCAGCTCCAGTTCCAGGAGATCTCATGCCCTTTCGGTCTGCTCAGGCATCAGGCATGCCTGTAGCGTACAGACATGCAGGCAAAATACCCACACACAAAAAATTAAAAATACCTTTAAAAATAAAAAAGAAACCTTAAAAATCATACCAAAAACACACTTGTTAAAGCTACATGTGCCCTTTAAGTATTACTCTCCTATTTTTAGATGTTTATGAAGGTCAGTTTGAAAAAAACATCAAGCTCTCTCTTCCACAAGAAGCCAGACACCAGTATTCACTTATCTCTAGCTTCATTTAAAAAACTCTCCCATACAAATTGGCCAAGCAATGAACAAAAACACTGGGCCATCCAAAATAAAGAAGAGGAATGCTGTGGAAGAGTCTTTCAAATAATTTCAAGTTTAGTGCAGGGAAATAGACCCATTGTAGATGGTACAGTGTTCCTGGAGACAATATGGCAATATGAAATAAAAGCCTTAAAATCACTCAGCTTCTGGGAGTCATCAGTTCCACTCCACGATGAAGTATTTATTCACAAAAGGCAGTCACTGGCGCCACCATTTGCATAACAGTTCATAATTACAATGACCTAAACACAGAAGAGACTAGCTAATACAATATGGTGCATCCTTACAGTAAAACACGCCCCAAGTTTAGAAATCATATACTCGGGGCTGGGTGTAGCAGTGCACACCTTTAATCCCAGCACTCAGGAAGCAGAGGCAGGCAGAGCTCTGTGAGTCTGAGGTCAGCTTGGTCTACATAGTGAAATACACATATAATATTTACTGCAGACTAAACAAAAGATTCTAAGATAAACGATCCTGACCGTGTGCATGTGTTGACTTGGGTGGGGGTGGGGAGAAGCACTTTCCATGGAGTTGCCTGATGCTCATTTTTCCTAATAACTAACTTCACCCATGCCCTGCGGCAAATGTGTTGCTGCTACGGCACAAGAGCCTCACAAGTAAATTTATTATCCCATATTAGAGCTGTAAAACTCTAATGTTAAAGCAGAATGGAACAAACCTCCCAGGCAAACAAGAATACTGATCAATTCTTCACCTGCACACACTGGCCACTGGGGATTGGTTCTTGTCTTAAAGGGGGAATCACTTTGCTCCCAGCCTTCTTGTAGAGATTTGTCAGTTACCCTCGCTCAGAGGTATTCAAACTTAATGTGCACAGATTACTGTCCATGGTGGTGTGGGCTATGTCTGATTTTATGATTTTTTTTTTTTAAACCTTGCATGCTACCTTGAGAACCTAATCAGTGCATGGCTCAGTAAAGCAGACAACCGGGCGTGTGAGCCACTACGTAACAATGTCAGAACCATATAGGTTTGTATCTTCTTGAGATTTTCTGGTGTGGCTAACTTGTCTGGCAATTAACATATATTACTTTGATGATCAGATCATAAAATGCTAATTTAAAATGACTGAATTTAGGGAAACTTTAAAAATATAGGTTTGGGTGGTGTGTGCTTGGGAGACTGAGGCAGGAAGATTGCTATGAGTTCAGGATAAACATGGACTTCGGGGTGAGGCTCAAGGAGTGCTCTTAACAACTGAGTGATCTCTCCAGCCCCTGAAGTGATTTTTAAAATGCCAGCTTTGACTGTGCCCTTCGTATCCCCCCTTTTGGTGAGTGCTGACACTGTCCCAGCCAGTGCCCCAACATCCAAGGACAGCCAGACCACGGTCGCTAGGATACCATGTAGAAAAAACTGGCAAGAAAATTATTTTTACATTTACCTCCTGGGATGTGCTTATAACAATGCCCAGGAATTTTGTAAAGGCTCCAAATGAAGCAGCCATGATCAGGAGCTAATGATTCTGTACCTGCTCCCAAATGTTACCATTGTATGCTAATTATTATAATATTAAAATACTAGGTGTGATATTCTGGGTTCCTAGTGAGCTCAAGGAATATAAAGCTTATGCCCTAGATCCAAAGGAAAAAAACAAAAACCCTGCTTTTCCAAGACCTTTGGGGTTTACGAAGCACACAGATAAAGACTAGTTAGCAAGTCACACATTAAACTAGATTCAGCTGGTAAGTAGGCGGGTGCTCTGTGCCTCCGCTTCCTCTTACTAGACAGCCTACCAGATCAGGGTTCCCTTTTGTGTGTGGGGGGGATGAAAAAGCACTTGGAGTAGCTTGTACCCTAGCATGGAGCTTTGCTACTTAATAAAAGCATACATGGGGATTTACAGGTAAAGAAGGGAGCTGCTAGCTGTGGGTTTTCAGCAAAAGGTGTCCAGTTATAATTATTTACCTTAAAAAAAAAACTTTAAAAAAATGCCTGGCAGTGGTGGTGCACACCTTTAATCCCAGCACTCAAGAGGCAGGAGAATCTCTGGGAGTTTGAGACCAGCCTGTTCCATAGAGCTAGTTCCAGGAGAGCCAGGACTACACAGAGAAACCCTGTCCCAACTAACAAATAAAAACATTTACACTTACTTATCTGAGAGAAGGGCATGTGTGCCATGATGTGCACGAGGAAGCTGGAGGACAGCACCCGCATGGGTTTCTCTACTGTCATCACGTGGGCCCTGGGGACTAAACTCTGGCCGGCAGTGGGCATCTTTGCTTGCTAAGGCATCTCACAAGGCCTGCCTCCCATTTCTAGCTCTCCAGGAACCCGGAAGGTTCTCAGAGGCGTGAGTAGAGGTGGAGGGTGACTGTGCTAACACTTGTGGTATAATCAACCATGGACAGAAGGCAGAAGAACTGCGCTTCGCGCTGGGGTCCAGGGTTCTCAGATTTTAATAGGCTAAAAGCCAGGAAGCAGGATCTAAAGATGGCCACTTTAATTCAATCATCCTCCCATACCCCAGTCACCGCGACACTCACATCCTATGCACAAAATGAAACGCATGGCTTCCAAGCCAGACAGAGATGCCATTAGGTTACATTTTAAATCCACCTGGAGCCTAATCAAAAGCTAATTTTACTGTTATTGTGCCTATTAAAACACGCAGCCTTTGTTTAGAGAGAGAACAGAGGGGAGGAAAGCAGAGCCATTAATGCTGGGAACTGATTAGTCCAGAGCTGTTTCTGGGAAGAAGTTAACACAAACAAACACAGCATCAGGCTGATGATGTGAAGTCTGTGATTCAGGCAATCAGGAGCTGCTCCCGTCCAGCCTGGGCTGCAACACAAAGAAACTCTTATGAAAACACAAACCAATCCTGAATTAAAAGTAGTTTCAGGAGGGCAGGAGAGCTGACTCCAGGACAGACGGAAGACACACTGAACAAGTGACCAAGGGGACTAACATGCGTGAGATGTGGGATCTGGGCTGAAACGTCACCCTGCTCCATGGTCAAAGACCAAAAGCCACCCAAGTAAAGAGTTCTGATAAAATTAATAATTAAGAGTGCTGGGAAGATGTCTCAGTGCTTAAGAGCACTTACTGCTCTTGCAGGAGACTCAAGGTTGGTTCCCAGTACCCACGTTAGGTGGTTCAAAACCGCCTGTAACTCCAGCTCCAGGGGATCTGACTCCCTCTTCTGGACTCCATCGGCACTCACAGGATATGCACACACACTGGAGACAAACACATGAATATTTCAATTTGGAAAAAAAAGGGCACAGGACATCCAGTCAGCTAGAGAACACACAATGCCAGTGAGCATCTCCTTCCACTTTGATTGGAGTAACTTTGGGGTAATATACGACCAGGGACTTACTCCCAGAGAATCTAAAATAAAAAGTTTAGAGGAAACCCAGAAACCAGCCCTTGTTTTATTTACTCTATTTATATTTATTTGTATATTTATGTGGTGGTAGTGGGCTCAAACCCAGGGCTTTATGCGAGCTCCTCAGGACCTTGTGCAAGCTACTCTCTAGCGCTTAGTTCTATTCCCAGTTGGAGTGTGAAGTAGGCTAGCCACCTCCCCCACAGCCGTGATTTGTTATCTTGCAGTCTGGAACCCAATTATGAGACTTTCTAAGCTTAAAAAAAAAATTAGTTTAACACACAGACCACCCTTAGCAGTGATCACCCAGATCAGTCTTGGATCAATTCATAATCAAAGTTAAACAGAATCTAATGGGTACCTGTTCTGAGCTCTCACCCCACGCTACAGCATGATGGATGCTCAAAAAACACATGAACAGAAGACTATTCGCTTTCAGACAGGGGTAGTCTCAGCTGGCACCCACAGCCAGGAAGGAACTCTCTCATCTCACCATAGTTAAAAGTCCACAGACTTAGACCTGAGTAAAATCTAGGCTCATTCTCTTCACAGTTGGGTGACCTGGTATCAGCTGTTTTTCCTTCTTAGATTCTCATTTCTTCAACTCTAAAAGAACTTAAACAGCTTCCCCTGCTGTAGGGTAATAAGAATTTAATAATAGAACTTGGGAAGTGTATGGGACACAGGGAATAAGAAGTGATGGGCTCACTGGGGCAGTTAAGATCACTTGTTTTTCCAAGGACCCGAGCTGAATTCCCTATATGGAGGCTGCTCACCACCTCCTCAGGCACCAGGCACACAGACAAACACTCATACACACAAAGTAATAAAATAAAATCTAGAAGAAGTGGTGGTGTCATTATTCAGTCTTGGTAAGGATAATTAGGGCTTCTCCAAGGAAGGCCCAGAAAGCACTGGGACACGGTAGCGACAGAATAGAGAAGGGCAGGTAAAGACTATAAGGCAGCAGCCACACGTGGGGTCAGGTGAGCATCAGCAAGGGCCTAGGATGTGGCACTTGCTCCAAGCTCTAAAGGTTGGTCCAAGCATAAAAAGAGGTGGGAAGACACTAAACGTATCCATGGAAAGGAAATACCATGAGCAGGAGAACCTGGTGGCTTGTGGAAAAGGCCATAAAATATAAGACTGGGGAGGCACGTTAGTGGGAGGTACTTATGGCCATGTAATACCTTGTGGCAATTCAATTCTCCTCCAAACCAGGAGATGGACTATACGAGAAAAGACCAAAGTTGTTTCTTACAAAGGTTTCTGTAGCTTCTACACAGAGAATGGCCACAAGCGGCAACAAGGAAAAATCCACTATTTATTCAGTGCTCAGTTGTGTGCTCTGGGCTGCGCAAGAACTCTGTATGTGAAGGAATTTAATCCTCTGGGAAGCATTTTGGTATGAGCCCTACTGCTGCCCTGATTTTACAGACAACAAAACCAAGGCACAGTGAAATAAGGAAACTAACCCATTCCTGTTAGTCTTCCAGGGCAGCCTGCGCGCAGTGTGAGGGACAGCACAGAGTAGGGAAAAGCAGGGAGAGGAGAAGAGGCCCCAGAGTGTGCAGTGGGAGAGGCTGGGAACTGGCCCAGCAGCCTGAAGCTAGAACCAAGGCAACCAAGGCTTACTGATGTAAACTACAAGGACAAAGTAAAGGAAAACCACAGCTACCTCCAGGTTTCTGGCTGAGAAATGGAAGTCAATTTTATGTCCTGAGACAATGGGAACAGGGGCAAAGGGGAGTTCAAATCTATATGAGCTGGACATGTCTAGTGGGTGTGGGAGTAGGGTAAGTCACGGAGGTGGCTGGTGGCAGCAGTTGAGTGACAGTGGGAAGAGGAGAGTGGCTCTCCTGGCTATGGACCTGTGGTTGACTGTGACAAGCAAGAACTCACTCTGAGGCACACAGCACCTGCCCAGCCTACCCTTGGTAACCCAGCAAGATCTGCATCTCAGCTCCGTGCTCTGGGCCAGCTTCCCAGGAGCTGGGACAGCAGTACACGTCCAGAGGACCTCCAGAAGGCAACATAGTTCACCGTGGCCCTGGGGCACAAGGTTATCCCCCCAGCATCCCCTCCAAGTCAACACTACCCTTTCTGGTTCCCTTATCACTGCAGCCCACCAGAGTGTGAGGCCTTGAGGACACTTGCAAGTCTGAGTGTCAGGACAATGAAGTTTCTTAAAATAAGCTCCCCACAAGGGTCCCTTCCAAATGCCTGATGCCACCCAGGTCACAGCACAGGCCTGATAAAACCATTTCCTCCTGACACTTTCTGGAATCTCAGAAAGAGAGAGTGTGCTAAAAAGGGTTGTGGAGGGCACAGTTCTGAGACCCAGCAGGGCTGTCCGCACATCAGGCAGCCATGTTTTCACACAGCCTTCCAGAACCGTGCACGCTTCAACCTAAGGTGCTGCTCCCACCCTCCTGCCCCCCGCCCAGGGCTTCATCTCCGAAGTAGATGTACAATCTTGTGTTATTTTAAGTCATTTGCCCCTTCCCACAAGCTGCTTGGAATCCATGGCGGAACAGCATGAAGAAATAAATGAACAAAGAACGCTCGAATGAAAGGCACGGAAGCTGCTATAGCCCCGGATGTTATTCCATCAGAGCCATTTCATCAACAAAGGCTGTTTATGCAGAGAGTAATAAAGATTAGCAGGAGGAAATACCCCAGTTTGCAGGTAAGATCCCTAATACTTTGATCTCTTTATGTTTGAAAAGGAAAAACAAGTCTGCAACAGGGTGTAGAGGCGGGCACCTTTAATCCCAGCACTTGGGAGGCGAGGCAGGCAGATCTGTGCAGATCTGTGTGAGCTAGAGGCCAGCCTGGTCTACACTGGGAAACTGTGTCTCAAAACAAACATTTAGCTCCTGTTCTTCCTTCTTCCCTCTCCTTAACCACCTCAACAGCAATCTAGTGGGAAAAGAGCAAACACTCAGCACCCGCACGGTGTGGTGACTTTGTAGCTGGCGCCATTCTCAAGGTCACCAATCAACACTGGCTACTTCATCTTCCAGTGAGACCTGTCAAAGCCACGGCAGGGAAGCAAGCACAGACTGCCTTTGAGTCTATCCGCCCGCCCGCAAGTTGGGGGCTCTGCCCATTCTCTTCTGGAGCCTTTGCTGCTCTTCCCAAGAGTCTTTCTGAGCGCAGACACAAGCTGGCAAACGTGAAGCGCACAGCAGCCTGGCAGCTCGACTTCGCAGCCATAAAAATTAAGAGATTTTCTCAATGCTGTCTTGTGCCAAAAACCCTTCCCGAGCCTAGTAGGCCAAAGATAGCACCAAACACCCGTCTTACGTACAAACACCACCAGGGCCTTTCCTCAGGGACTCATCGTCCCTAACAAACCCAAAGGCGGCAATTATTCCAATCCCATGTGCTGGCTGCGCGTGCTTATGACGAGGTTCCCTCTCCGGGGAGTGAAGGAAAAGGATGGTTTTTGCCTAGCATTTGTGAATCAGTAGAAGCCACTAGAACCAGTGTCTTGGCACTGCTTGAACACACAGTGATGACAGATGCTTATGTTTGTCCTGGGTTCTGGCATCCTTGTAGAAGCATTAATTGATGCTTGATGTAATTTGAAATGTGTTTTATTGCCTGGTATTTTTGAAGACTGACAATCCACACAGTACACACTAGGGGGCAACATTAAGCAACAAGATAGACTCATTTGCCAACCCTGTTGAATAATGTTTAATTAAATAATGAACCCCATTCTCAAAATTAGGTCTCTATTTAAAAAATGACAACAGAGACAAAGTAATTAAAAACACATGCCTGACAAATCCAGCCCTACAAGCACCATCCAATGCACTTTTTGGCATGTTGTTACTTCCCACAATTACTGGATAAATCCAATTATTCCTTCAAATACCCAAACTCTGTCTCTCCTTTCCCTTTCTCCCCACTGGTTTTTATGAAAATAATATCCATCTTTAATGTGCCTTCACTTCAGGAGACGGTGTGACAAGACCAATAAACACATTCACCATGTGCAGAGACCAGAGAGAATGAGTTCTGAGGACTCTGCCGGCCCCAGGTGCGGGCTTTCTTCTCCCCAGACTGGCGAGAGACTGGAACGAAGCAGCTGTTAGAAGCAGCCATGGAAAACCCGCACTGAGCTGCTGCGATAGCCCCAAGAAGCAGAGATCCCAGCTCAGAAGGGGCAAGCAGCAAGGAGAGATACAAGCTTTAGCCAGACAAGCTTCAGAGCAGCTCCAATCAGGGATTCCCTCCTCTGTGTCTCATCTCCGCACCTGTGGCAACCACTGGCAATGTGCACAGCATGGCCACCCCGGACGGGGCCATCTGCAGGCACACCACCACCCCGGGAGATGTTATCGTTATTAACACTATGAAGGGCACTGGAGGTGGGGGAAAATGAGCTGAGAGAAGGGGTAAAGTTCTCTGGGCACGTGTGAGTGTGTTCTCTTGAAAGGGCCTTGATTTTATGAGAAGACGGGACCAGAATCAGTCACCAAGGGCTTACAGTCACATGGGGTCACATAAAGCAAAGAACGAAGGGCAGACTCTGCCCTGGGAGGCCAGAGGGTGAAGGAACTGCCCCGGGAGAGGTGACTGACTGCGGTGAGCAGTAAGGACCAGCTGCACTATACCAGCACCCAGATCTGCGGTGACCGGGATAAGGCAGAAGTGAACTGGAAACCATGAGACTACAGACAGCTCCTAGAGGACAAGAAGAACTGAGGGCAGGGCCACCAGAAAAATAATCTGTGTGGATCTGTCTCCTTCACAAACCCACAGAGCTTAGCGCTTTCCTCTGTGGGGCTGACTATTCACCCTGCTGGCTCATGTTATGAGACCAAGCTCTTTCACCCAGCGTCTTTGGCTCCAGCAGTGACACACAGGACAGAAGAATCTCTTCTCTCCTGCCCCCTGCTGGCTATCATTTGTATCTGCAAATAAAAAAAAACAAATAAGCTGCCTGACATAATTGTGTTTTAAATTAATATAATTACCATCATTAAGATAGCATGGGCCATACACCTCCTTGGTATGGCATGGGACTTACCTAGAACACACAAGGTCCTAAGTTTGGTACCTAGCACTGAAGAAGAAGGAAAAAAAGGTGGGGGGGAGAGAATCCAGGAGTCTCTTCAGTAAGGTAGTTTAACCTCAGAGGCACCAGCACTCAGTGGACCCCTAGCAAAGCATTTCACCAAGAAGTGGCATGTCTCTCTCCAATCCTACCACCTGGCTCCAAGAAGCAACTCCACTAAGACTGGGTACAGTGGTGAGCATCTGTAATCCCAACACTCAGGAGACTGAAACAGGGAGACCAAGAGTTCAAGATCAGCCCAGGCTGCATCGGGAGACTCTCTCAAAAACAAAATGGAAGAAGGAGTCCAGAGAACGTGATAGCGGGTGTGAGCAAAGTATAATGCTAGTGATACACACGTATGAAACCCACTATTTTGTAAACTAGCTGAAAATGAAAAAAAAATTAGTTTTAAAAAATACACCCAGGGTCCTCCTGAAATTGAAAAGCTTCTGTAAAGCAAAGGGCATGGTCAACAAGACAAAACGACAGCCTACAGAATGGGAAAAGATCTTCACTAACCCCACATCAAACAGAGGTCTGATCTTCAAAATATACAAATAACTCAAGAAATTGGTCATCAAAAGAACAAATAATCCAATTAAAAAAAAAAGGAGTACAGACCTAAAGAGAGAACTCTCAACAGAGGACTCTAAAATGGCTAAAAGACACTTAAAGAAATGTTCAACATCCTTAGCCATCAGAGAATTGCAAATCAAAACAACTCTGAGATTCCATCTTCCACCTGTAAGAATGGCCAAGATCAAAAACACTGAGGACAACTTATGCTGGAGAGGTTGTGAGGAAAAGGGAACATTTCTGCATTGCTGGTGGGAATGCAAGATGGGACAGCCCCTTTGGATATCAGTATGGCGATTTCTCAGAAAATTAGGAAACAACCTTCCTCAAGACCCAGTAACAATACTACTTTTGGGTATATACCCAAAGGATGCTCAATTGTGCCACAAGGACATGTGCTCAACTATGTTCATAGCAGTTTTGACATAGCCAGGACCTGGAAACAACCTAAATGCCCCTCGACCAAAGAATGTGGTACATTTACACAATGGAGTACTACACAGCAGAAAAAAATAATGACATCTTGAAATTTGCAGGCAAATGGATGGAGCTAGAAAACATCATACTGAGTGAGGAAACCCAGACCCAGAAAGACAATTTTCATATGTACTCACTCCTAAGTGATTTTTAAACATAAAGCAAAGAAAACCAGCCTACAAATCACAATCCCAGAGAATCTAGACAACAATGAGAATCCTAAGAGAGACATACATAGAGCTAATCTACATGAGAAGTAGAAAAAGACAAGATCTTCTGAGTAAATTGGGAACATGGAAAGAATGGTAGAGGGTAGAAGAGGAGGGAAGAGGAAGTGAGGGGAGCAGAGAAAGATGTAGAACTCAATAAAATAAAATAAAATAAAATAAAATAAAATAAAATAAAATAAAATAAAAACACCCAGGGAAAAACTTTGTTTTAAGAGCAAGATCAAAGTGACACACATACTCGAGACCGCAGATGCCCTTCAGAAAAGGGCACCTGATTTACATCAGTGCACGCTGGACAGGTGTACATATCAGAAACAGGTACAACCCCCACAACGTGTCTTTACCCAGCTGGGTTAAATGTTAATGTCCATAAAATCAGAGCTGGATGCAGCCTTAAGAACCACAGGCCACGGCTCATCTGCAGGATGCCCACAGTGAGATCCTGTTGGAACGCTCTCCGCTGATGACCCTCAGGAAAGCCCACGTCTGTCTCCTAACAGTACTAGTACTGGCGTGGGTCTTTACTGTCTTCCTCCAGAGGAGACTGTTTCCCAGGCACTCGAGCATCACAAGACCACAGTTTCCCTCCCAGCAGCCCATGGAGCTTCCAATTTGGAGCCATTGGCTCGAATCTCTGGAATGGGAAGTGATGCAAGCAGCTAGTATTTAAGAGCATTCACTATGGGTCCAGCACAGCCAAGGGCCTACAGGTGTCAGCTCATTTAATATAGTATTTAGTACTCAGATCTCCTTCGCACGGTATCATTCGCTGCCTTTCTGTGCATGAAGACAGAAGGCCTCTGAACTCTGAGGAGCCTGCTCGGTACAGGAAAGGTGAGGGTAAACTTTGGGGCTGTGCAAGCATGAGCTTGAATCTCCACCACCCATGGAAAAGGCTGGGCAGCACAGTGTCGGGGAGACAGGAGGATGGCGGGCTTCGCTGGCCAACCAGTCCAGTCAGTCCACGAGCTCCAGGCGCAGCGAGACCCTGACTCAAAAGAACAAAGCAGTTACCAGGCAGGGCAGCGCACTCCTTAATCCCAGCACTGGGGAGACAGAGGCAGATGGATCTCTGAGTTCTAGGCCAGCCTGGTCTACAGAGCGAGTTCCAAGACAGGACTACACAGAGAAACCCTGTCTGGGGCTGGGAGGAGAGAAAGGCAGAGAGAGATCAATGAGGTAGACATTCACACACACAGAGATACACACACACATACAAAAGTACACTCAATTTTAAAAAAAGAAACAAGTTTCTATTCTGTTCTGTTTAGCAGTACAATCTTACCAAACAACAACAACAACAAACCCCTCATATCAAAACCACCCTGGTGAAAGGCCGAAAGCAGTACCTACGGTTCCTCTGGGGAAGGACCTCTCGCACGCTCCAACACAGTGGCTCTCAACCTTCCTAAGGATGCGACCCTTTAATGCAGTTGCTCATGTTTGCTGACCCCCAGCCATAAAATTACTTCACTGTTACTTCATAACTGTAATTTTGCTGCTGTTATGGAACGTCATGTAAATATCTGACCCCAAAGGGTCTCGACCCCCAGGTTGAGAACTGCTGCTAATGGACTCCCCAGCTTTGTTCACAGCTGTGCCGAGGGAAGCTTTTCCAGTGTGTACAGAGATTTTCAGCCCCTAGGATCTCAGTCCTCCAGGGACCTCACACTATTATTAGCCCACGGGGCTAGGGATGTGGCTCAGCTGGTGGAGTTTTCCTGTCATGTGGGAGGCCCTAGGTTCAAGGCTCCACTGCCACACAAACCAGGGATGGTGGCTTAAGCCTAAAAACTCAACATTTAGGAGGCAGAGCAGATGGATCAGTTCAAGGTCATTCTTGGTGAGAGAGAGAGAGAGAGAGAGAGAGAGAGAGAGAGAGAGAGAGAGAGATGTGGTGGTGCAAGCCTTTAGTCCCAGCAATCGGGAGGCAAAGGCAGGCAGATTTCTGTGAGTTCGAGGCCAGCCTGGTCTACAGAGCAAGTTTCAGGACAGCATAGCCTATGTAAAGATCCTGTCAACAAAACAAAACAAAACAAATGAAACAAAAATAAAGAACAACAAAATCATATATGAGCTCAGTTAACCCTCCTTATGCCCATTCTACAGATAAGAAAATTGAGGCACAGTGCTCAAGTGGCTTTCCCAAGGTCACATGGATGAATTCAAATTCAAAATCCAGGGTTTAGACTCTATTTCACTGACCATACAGAACTGATCCACTCCTTAGCCAGATCTCAGGAGGAAGTCCTGAGGCTACAGGACTCATTAAAGTCACATAAACAGCTAGTGGCAGTGCCCTGATCTCTGGCCTAGCTGGTACTGCCAACAAGTTCTCTACTTCTAGAATCCTTTTAATTTTTCTCTTCTTCCCACACTGCCCAGAGCATATAACAGGTGGCCACTTTGGAGAAGAACTCTCAGAGTTCTGGAGCACCAGACAGGAAGGCAGGGGGGTTGCACCCACCTCACAGCAGGCACCCAAGCACTGAATGGGCTCATTCTGCTGGGAGAGTGCTCGGGTGCCATTCTCTTGTGATCCCTAAGCAGGGAAAGAGAGGGCAGCCGAATGCCGGAGACACTCAAGAAGGAGCGGCGGAGGCGTCAGAAACCAGCAGCAGGTTTATCTCAAGCCCTGGCTTTATAAGTGAGCCTGGGGCCTGAGGAGAGGTCTTCACACAAGATGAGCGCAGACTGTCCCCAGTTCACAGCACCTGCAGGGTAGCTCACAACTGGCTGGATTCCAGTCCCAAGGTTTCTTGCACCCGTTTCTGACCTCCGAGGGCATCAGGCACACACATGGTGCACATACTTATACATGCAGGCAAAATGCTTGTACACAAAATAAAAACAAATTCTGAAAAGTACTGCGATAAAGCTTCAGTCTGAGCAGAGCTATTTCTCCACTCAGGCAACCTTCCTGGTCCTCCCAGAGCCCTTAGAAGACTGGGAAAGTCCTTTAAAATAACAGAAACTATGAACGGCCCTCTGTTTGGACGGAGGCTTCACCCCAGCCCCCGGCATCCATATACCCAAAGAGTATGGAATGTTTGGGTTGGAGCTCCAGTCCAAGCCCCCCTCCCCGGGAGCTGCCTCAGTCCAGACTCCATCCCCAAGAAAGCCCGCCAAACGATAACCCCTCCCCAGAGATACTCATGGCCACTCCCAAAGGGTATTTAAACTGCCCCCCCCCCCAGAACAAACGTGGTTTTCCCGTCTTCTCCTCTCTGAGGGGCTGGAAGGTCATCCGGGAGTGTTGGTATCCATTAAACCTGGGTCTTTTCTAATTCAGTTTGATTTGGTCTGATTTGGATTACTTCACCGGCAGAGAGGTTTATCGGGGTGCAGAAACTTTTCACCCTTTGAAACTCCCACTCCAAACAAAGAAGTGGTAACAGCCGCAGAACTTCAAGGTCAAGTCGGCTGGCTCAGAACAGCTGCTCTGGACGCCTGCCTCAGATTAAAAGCCTGCCTTTCCAAAGCAGCCCTAGAAACAGCAGCCTGGGACCAAAACATCCCTCAGGAGCACCAAGCGAACAGCAAGGCAATCAGTTGCCAGTCACATGGCGCACACCTTTAATCCCAGCATTCAGGAGACGGAGGCAGGAGGATCTCTGTGAGTTGGAGATTTGTCTGGTCTATATAGCAAGTTCCAGGGCAGTTCCAGGATTGCCACATCAAAACAAAACAAAAAAAAGGATTATTTTGTAGCCTTATTAGCATACATGTGTGCCTGTATATGTATGGATGTGTGAGGGCAGGTACACACAGAAGCAAGAAGCAGGATCTCCTGAACTAGAAAGACAGACAGTTGACAGTCACCCATCCTGGGCATGGGAACCCAGCTCAGAGCCTCTGCAAGAGCAGCAAGTGCACGCAACAGCTGAGCCATCTCTCTCCGTCCCACTGCTGACTTTTTAATCTGGTTCTCCAAACTGACTTAAGAAACTAACTTGGTCGCGTGACAAAACAGAATGTCACAGATCTGCAAGAAGCCACATTTTCAACATAAAAATGAAATTAATTTTAATATATTTTACTTGATCCAACATATTAAAAACATCATTTTCAACACATGATCAAGGTACAACTTCAATACTTGATTTCATTTTATTTTTTCAGGATGCTAGTTCACATTGACAGCGCATATCAAACCAGACCAGTTGAACATGAGTGGTCACGGCCACTCTGAGGCTAGTGGTGACTTTTTGGACAGCAGGAATCTGACACCTTCAAGTCTGACTGTTAAACGCACATAGCTTCTCCCTCCACCACGCATGGGGAGGCCACCTTTTGTTTTTAAGATTTATTTTATTTTATTATTTATTTATTTATCTATGTGTACGTGCATCTGCATGGGGGGAGCACGGGTGTGAACAATCAAACATGGAATCCCATGAAGCTGGGGTTGCATTGCAGGTGGTTGTGAGCCACCCAATGAGGCTGCTGAGAATCAAACCCTTGTTCTCTGTGAGAGCAATTTTAAATAATCTTAATTGCTGTTTCTCCAGCCCCTCTCCTCTCCCTTTTTTTTCCTTTAAAGGTTGGGTCTATGGTGGCCCAGGCTGGCTTGAACTTCTGATTCTTCTGTTTCCACTTTTTGAGCACTAGGATTAGAGGTGTGGGCTTGTTCTCATGCATACCAGGCAAGCACTACACCAGCTGGCCACATTCCCAAACCCCAAGTCAGAGGATTTTTGAGCATCAAGAATTTGCTACTGAGCCAAACTCCTTATCTTACAACATTAAATCCTGTCAGGCCGACTGCAGGCTTAGACGATAAAAGCTCAGTGTGGTCCTGATTAAGTTCCGGGGCAGGAGCAAGACTGAGAGAAAGACTGGTAACCCCTCATGTTCAGAGGCCACCAGTTCTCATCGGACACCCACGTACAGGGACCTTTAAATAACAAAGGCCAGTGACCAAATCAGCCCGAAGCACCAGCAGAAGGGAGTCCAACAGTGTCCAGGGATCCCAAACAGTCACAAAAGCAAAACTACCTAAGATGTTTAAAATACACACTGATAAGTTGGGGGAGGTGGCACAAGCCTGTCATCCCAGAACTTGGGAGGTGCAAGCCGAGGAGAGTCAAGATCATCCTTCCCTGAATAGCAAGTTCGAGGCCTGGCTACAGGAGACCCTGTCTTTAAACAAATGCTGCGGCCTAATGAGATACACTGAAAAGTATCTTAAAAGATATTTCCCAGATAATTCTGGTGCAGTCTCTGTTTGGAAAGAGGCTACATTAAACTGGCTTGCAAATATTAAATTATCGCCTTGTTTTATTTTATGTGTATGTGTGTGCACCACATTGGTGCCTGGGGCCTTTGGAGGCCAGAAGAAAGTGTTGGATTCCCTGGAACTGTAGTTACACAGTTGTGGGCTGCCATGTGGGTGCTGAGAATCGAACCCAGGTCCTCTGGAAGAACAGCCAGTGCTCTTAACAGGTAAACCAACTTCTCCAGCCCAAAATGCCTCTTTTGGGGGAGAGGGGAGGTAATTCCCAGAACCTGATAGGCTAACAAAGGAAAATTTTGAGTTCTGGACTAACCTGGGATATATGTGTTTGTGTGTACACATACACATGCATAGTATATACACACACATATATATATGCATATATATATATACATAGAGAGAGAGTGGGTCTCAAAAACTAACAACAAAAAAAGTGAAGTAAGACAGATTAAGGACAGGTATGTCTTCTCTAGTTTGTGGATTCTAGATTGTATCAACATAAAATCATTTATATATATGACATGAATAGAAGCAAAACTATCTAGAACAGAGGTTCTCAATCTGTGTGTCATGACACTTTAGAGATCCCATATCAGATATCATGCATATCTGATATTTATACCACGATTCATAAGAGTAGCAAAATTACAGTTATGAAGTAACAACGAAATAATTCTATGTTTGGAGGTCAGCACAGCATGATGAACTGTATTAAAGGGTCACAGCATTGGGAAGGTTGAGAACCTCCAGTCTACAAGAAGAAATGGGAAGAGGGGGACAGGGTACCTGGTGTATTTACATGAAAATGCCTTTATGAAACCCGTCACTATGTACAATGAATATGTGCCAATAAAAGATAATAAGAAAACCACTTAAGCAATGTGCCTTATCTCCCAGGAGCCCCCCATCCAAGACTCCATTCATTCACTAAACTGAAATTACCCTTTGCTCACGCTGAGGCGTGATACAACAGATAGGATTGTAAAACCCTCTGAACACACACTGAGAAAACCGCTGAAGACATTTTATTACACACTGCAGTATCTCCTACAAGAATCCTGGAGAAAATACCTCCTTCCTTGATAATAATCGCCTCAATCAATAGCCAGTGTTAGCTGAGCACCGGCTCTCCCACAAATACTCTTAGACACTGCGTTTCCTCTTCCATCCTTTGAGGCTGCTGTTTGCAAAGGACTCCAGCTGGGTGTCATAACACGATTCTAATCCCAGCACTGACGGGAGGCTGAGGCAGACAAATCTCTGTGAGCTGAAGGCTAGCCAAGTCTACATAAGAAGTTTCTGGCCAGTCTGGGCTATATATGGAGACTCTGCTGTCCCCAATTCCCAACCCTCCAAAAATAACGATTCCAGGGTTGACTCTTCCTCCAAGTGATGGGATTAAAGGAGTGCACTACAAGTTAACACTTTTTTCTTTTCTTTTCTTTTCGAGACAGGGTTTCTCTGTAGCTTTGGAGCCTGTCCTAGAACTAGCTCTTGTAGACCAGGCTTGTCTCGAACTCACAGAGATCTGCCTGCCTCTGCCTCCCGAGTGCTGGTATTAAAGGCGTGCGCCACCACTGCCCGGCCCCAGCTAACACTTTTCAATCGGTCCATCAAACTTAACATGAAATAGATCTCTATAATATAAAATCATCGTTGCTCCTCCTCATACTGAGAATCGCCAGTTTGTTTTGTTTTTTTTCTGGCATCCACAGCAGAGCCTCCTGCCTTTACATAGACACCCCTTCTCTGCTATCTCAGCACACAACTGACTATTGTCCACTTTCCCAACAATCTCAAGAGTTCCTTAAGAATGGCAAATCTCTCTGTCACATGCACCCCAACACCCAAGAGCCTGGTTTCGAAGTGGGGTGGGAAGAGGGAAGAGATGAGAGGGAAGCAGATGAATATGAATTTGGGGGAATTTCCCAGCTGATTCTGATGCTGTCTCAGTTACCAACAGGCTACACAACAGATGCCTGCTGGGAGAAAGAGGCTAGTTAGTCAGACATTATCAGTTTGCAAATGGAGGCTCCATCATATTTCTGAGCAGGAAGCAGGCAAAAACCCCTCGTCTATGGGTATCTTGAACTCTCTGGACATAAAGGACTGCAAGGGGACATGGAGGAGGGGCAGTTGAGACAGCACATTTGGGAAGAGACTCAGCACCCAAGTGCAGCGCCAGCCATACTGAAGGACAGTTGGAATGGACTCAGAAGAAGGTTGGATTGCGGCTCCATAAGAACAGAACAGGATTAGGAGTCCTGCAAAGATTGGTCCCTTGTCAATCTGGCCTTAGATGCTACTACTTTGTCCACTTATTCAGGCACCTAGTGATGCTAACTTTGTTTTGGGGGAGCACAATTTGCCTCTGAGGAACCCCAGCTAGATCAAAGCAGACAGATAAGAAGCCTGATAGCAACCTCCCTCCCCTACAGCCTACTGTCCTCCCTTAGTGTGCAAGTCACTCCCTTCTCAGTATGTCCTCATGGCGGCAGCAGGAACCCGCAGTGGTGGCCACAGCTCTTCCCCCATGAGGGCGGCTGGCTTCCCTGGCCCATCTTGCTAGAGGTTAAAGTTCGGGCCACAGCAGCCTGGGAAGCTGCACCAACAGCAGTCATGCATGTCAAGCCAGCCCAAGGTTGAGCCTCCTGGGCTTCCTTCCAGTTCCTTCTTCCAGACAATCCCGTCATACATACCCAGTCCACAAGAGGAATGCTAGGTCTCCTGCCAAAGACCCCCATTCTCGGCTCCCCTTGTGGTAGGAAGCCCCCTTCCCTTATTTTGTATCATATATTAGGATAATACAGGTCTTAAAGCGAAGGCTAAAAGAACTTTGGCCCTGGACTTGGCTGCACTTAGGGTTTGGAAAGCACAGAGTGTGAATTGTTTGCGGCACCTGTTCTGATCTACTGAGGACTTACACTCTAAGGGCCTCTGCAAAGGCTCCGGAGTCTGATGTTTAGGGATGCCATGAACCTGCCTACAAAGCATTCCTCACTGCTGTTTGAAAATGGTAAGTCAGGCGGTGTGAAGGCTCCATCCAGGCTTTGAAGTGAGGTTTCTGTAGAAAACAGCATTAGAGGACTCACTAGTGTCACGTTCCTACTTGCTGCACATGGGCTGCAGAATACACACAGCCACACAGAGGAGGAGAGTCACATTCACTTCCTAAGCTGCCATTGTGCTTCCAAAGGCTTAAACCATACCCCATCCTGAGGGAACTGCAGACTCCTGAACTATATGTGAAAAGTAGAGGGCTAAGTAATCCTGTTCAAGATGTAGCTATGCTAGTAATCCGTGGGAGCAAAAAACAGAGTCTGGACCTGGGGAGCGGGGTATTTTAAGCATCTCTGGTGACCACTGACAAAGTTACTGTACTTTCAACAAGTGGGTGATAAAAACTATTATCAAAAAGACAAGGGCCAGCAAGATGGCTCTGTAGGTGAAAGCACCTGCCACCAAGCCTGACAACCAGAGTTTGATCCCCAGGACCTACACAGTGGAAGGAGAGAGCTGACTCCTGAAAGTTGTTCTCTGACCTCCACATGGGTACCATGGTACACACATCCCTCAGATACTCGTGTGTGCACTCCCACATACGATAGATAGATAGATAGACAGACAGACAGACAGACAGATAATGGACAGACAGGCAGGCAGGCAACCTGGGAAAAGATAGCTCGGTTAGAAAAAGAGTTGCCTTGCAAGAATGAGGACCTGAGTTTGATCCCTAGCACTCATGTAGAACATGGGGAGCATGCATCTATAATCCAGTGCAGAGAGAGTGAACATAGGTAGATTCCTGGAGCTTACTGGCTAGCTAACCTGGTGAGCTCCAGGTTCAATAAGAGACTCTTTCAAGAAACAGGATGGAGGGGGGCTGAAGAGTTGGCTCTGCAGTTAAAAGCACTTGTTACTCCTAAAGAGAACCCATGTTCAATTCCCAGCATCCACATGGAGGCTCACAACCACCTGTAACTCCAGACCTAGAGGATACAGGACCTTCTTCTGTCCTCTTCAGGTACCAGATGGTGTGCAGAGACACATGCAGACAAAACACCCAGACACATGAGATAAAATAAATAAATATTTAAAAAGGAACAGGATAGAGTGCAAAGAAGAGAAGACATCCAATGTCAACTTCTGACTCTATATTCACATGTATACCAGCATGCACACATGTACATACCCATGAACACATATACAAAGAAAGAAAGGGGGCAAGGAAGGGAAATATGCGCTGGTGTAGAATAGTCCCAATCCCTAAGCATGGCCTATGGGGCCCTTCACAATCAGGAGTTCAAGTCCAACTGGACTTTCATCACAGTCTCTCAGGCACCTCAGGGGCATGCCTATCCTCACCCCATAACCTGGCCTTAGACCCACGTGCCTATCCTAACTCTGGGTTCCTTGGCCTCCCACCCCCAGGCCAATGCCTCTGGCAATGTCCTCCTAACCCTCTTTACCCTCTACTCTGGCATCTTTGCTGAACTCCCTAGCCCTGAAGCCCCAGATCAAATACCTCTTCCCCCAGGAACGGAGAGATATCTCTGTGATTAAGAACATCTTCTGCTCTTCCAGAAGATCTGGGTTTGGTTCCCAGAACCCACATAATAGTTCACAACCATTCATAGCTCCAGTTGCAGGGAATCGGGTGCCTCCTCTGACCTCCATGGACACTAGGTGTGCAGGTGGTGCACATACATACATAACGGCAAAAATGCTCTCTCTCACACACACACGCACACACACACACATCTTCCCTGCCAGCTCCATGTTCACTTCTTCCCACCTACTTACCCCTGGCCTGTTCGTTCTCACAACACTTGGAGAATCCTTCTTGGCACTCAGCACACACGCAGAAATCACCCCTTCCACGCCTGCCTCCCACACACAACTGTCAGTTCCTGAAGAGCTGGAAAGCATCCTGTTTCTATCCCCAGTAACCCTTCGCTATTTTAAATAACATCTCCTGAATACTTGCTATTTGCCACAAGCAATGCTGGGAATTCTGTACCACTTCTTTAACTCTTCCTACCCCACAGAGGTTATGATAGTTTTGATAAGCAAAGCCTAGAGACATTAAGTCATACACATGAGGTCACACAGCTAGGACAGGGTCTGAAGACAGGAACCCAGGCAGTCTCACTGCTCAGGTCAGACTCCCCATGAGCGTGGGAGAGAAGAAGTGGCCAGTAAACCCTTGCTGAGCAGAGAAGGACAGCTTCCACCAGACATGCCCTTCAGGGAAAGTCTGGCAACCTGAGGTTGATTTCTAGAACCCACATACAGTGGAATGAGAGAAAGAACTCCACAAAGCTGTTCCTCTGACCTCCATGTGTGCTATGCCCATGTATACACATCACGCACACACACACACATTAATAAAATTTTAAAAATCAAAAGCAGTAAAACAGCCCCAGGATCACACTCACACCCCTGATACAAAGCTGTCATCTTATGCTCTGTGTATTTTTGCATCAACAGAACTCACGCTGACAAAGCTCACACCAAGTGTGCTGGGCTGATTAAATGCTAACGAGTGGGCAACTAGTACTTCATCTGGGGCTCAACACAAACTCTTTACTAATGGGATTAAACTCACCTGGCTGTCTGTAAAGGAACACGCCATTCTAGTTTTACTTTCCTGTTCAAATATATAAAAGTCCTGCTTACTCTGCAGGAAAATGTAAAGCAAACTAGAGTCTGTGTCCTTCCCCTTCCAGCTCCAGGAAGCTGAGTTAAGGACTGTAATGAGTTTATAAAACAGTAAGATGTCCTTGATTACAAAACTGATTGGATCAGAGAGTCTTGGACAAAGTTTGGAGACTGACTCTGTAGACACAGAGGCATCGACACTACCAGGGAGTCAGACTCAAAGTTCTGGGCTGTGACAGCCAAAAAGCACACTGCAACACATGGAGAGAACATCGCAGGCCAAGAAGGGCTTGCAGAATTCCTGGTCTTAGATAGTTTATTAAAGAAAACAAGAGTTATTAAATAATTATCTTCTTACGCGACACTACTGAAGAATGAAGAACTAGAAATGAGGGCTGGGGACGGAGGTCAACTGATAGGTGCTTATCTAGCACGGTGAAGCCCTGTGTTCATCCCCAACACCACATAAACCATGACTAGGAACAGGGAAGCACACCTGTAATTCCAGCCCTCAGGAGGCAGGAGGAGGGCCAGAAGTTCAAAGTCATCTTTGGCTACTTGAATGTTTGAGTCCAGTCTGCCTCAAAAAGAAAGCAAAACAAAAAGAATTAATGAAAATCTAAGATTATTTGAAAAGTCACAGAAACAGAAATGACCAAGAACATTATTTGGAAAGGAATAAAACAAGTTAATATATAAACAAAACAAAACAAACAAACAAAAAATGATATATTGGGGGCTGGTGTGAGATGGTGCAGAGGTTAAGAGCAGTGGCTACACTTCCAGAGGACCCGGGTTCAATTCCCATCACCCACACAGCAGTTCACAACTGTCTATAACTCCAGTTCCAGGGGATCCGACACCCTCACACAAATGTGCATATAAAATAAAATTTAAAAACAAAACAAAACAAAAACCTGATATATTGACTACTTACCCTATCCCTGGCTTCTGCTTTCTTATTTATTCATTTGGTTGGTTTTTATTGTTGTTGTTTTTGGTTTTCTGAGACAGGGTTACTATGAGATAACCCCTCTGTATGCTGCGAATATATGTTGCTTTCATTAGTTGATAATAAAAGCTGTTTCGGCCAATAGCAAGGCAGACTATAGCTAGGCAGTAAAGCCAAACTGAACATAGCAAAAAAAAAAAAAAAAAAAAAAAAAGAACGGTGGAGTCAGGGGAGAGATTCAAACCAGATGCTGAAGAAACAAGATGCCAGCAGACTAGTAAAAGCCATGAGTATGTGGCAATACACAGATTAATAGAAATGGGTTAATTTAAATGTAAGAGTTAGTTAGTAATAAGCCTAAACTATAGGCTAAACAGTCTGTAATTAATATTAAGCCTCTGGGTGGTTATTTAGAAGTGACTGCAGGACAGGGTGAGACAGAGAAACCTCCGTTTACACAGGGTTTCTCTACAACAGCTCTCACTGTCCTAGAACTTACTTTGTAGACCAGGCTAACCTCACACTCACAGAGATCCACCTGCCTCTCTGCCTCCTGAGTGCTGGGATTAAAGGCAAGTGATACCACTGCCTAGCTGCTGCTGCTGCTGCTGCTTTTCTTCTTCTTCTTTTCTTCTTCTTCTTCTTCTTCTTCTTCTTCTTCTTCTTCTTCTTCTTCTTCTTCTTCTTCTTCTTCTCCTCCTCCTCCTCCTCCTCCTCCTCCTCCTCCTCCTCCTCCTCTTCCTCCTCCTCCTCTTCTTCTTCTTCTTCTTCTTCGTTAGTTTTTTAGTAACAGGGTTTCTCTATTGCTTTGGGGCCTGTCCTGGAACTAGCTCTTGTAGGCCAGGCTGGCCTCGATCTTCTTTGTTTTTATAGAAACCATTTCTACATGTCTGTCTCCCTGACTTCACGGATAAAGTTTGAGATTTTACTCAAGTATTTCTCAAAACTATTGCATAGAAAATACTCTGCTAGGTACCTGCAGTGGTTTGAATAGGTATGCCCTCTGCCCCCCTCTCTAGACTCACACATTTGAGTGTCTGGCCCATAGGGAGTGGCACTATTTGTTGGAATACATGTGGCCTTGTTGGAGGAAGTGTGTCACTGTGGAGGCAGGCTTTTCATATGCTTAAGCTACGCCGAGTGTGGCACACAGTTGCTGCTTCTGTTGCCTGTGGATCAAGATGTAGGACTCTTAGCTCCTTCTCCAGCACCATGTCTGCCTGCATGCTACCATGACGACAATGGACTAAACCTCTGAAACTATAAGACAGCCCCAATTAAACATTTTCCTTTATGAGTTGTTGTGGTCATGGTGTCTCTTCACAGCAAGGAAAACCCTAACTAAGACAACACTCTACAAAAAGGAAACTAAACTCACAGTGACCCATGAGGTATAGGATACAGCAGGCTTACAGGAGAGGACGGAGGGAGGGAAGCAGAACGGGTGTGACGAGCACCCTTCTGCCATCCTTCTTGTGACACCTTTCCACCCACACTTGGGGCCCATCCAACAAATGGCCAACTGACCAGCATTCCCTCTTCTTTCCCCCGTGGGACAGCCCCTTTCCTTCTCAGCCCATGGGGACACTTGCTGTCTTATGGTTGTTTCCACTTTTCATCCCATAGGTGCATCTTAGGAGACATAACTTATTTATTTATTTTTATCCCTCAGCATCTACCACAGGGCCTGGCATATAGAAGCAGTCTGGCTGGAGACTGAATTGAATATGTCACTTGCTTTCAGTATATGAAAAGAAATAATGATACACGAGTTCAGAATCAATGAAGGGTAGCGACTATCCCTAGCCTGAGTCTGGGGTCTCAGGCTTCAGAACACATTATACATGAGCCAGGTAATGAGAGGACAGTGAAGATAACTTCAGAAAGTTCTGGAATGGGGTAAAGGGAGTAAAGATTAAGGGACGTCCCTGGCTATGTAAGATGACGGTCACTTCAGTGAGATCATAGGAGAGATGGTTAGAGGCTATAGTGGTTTGAATGAGACTGTCCCCCATATCCCCCAAAGCCTCAGACACTAGAAAATATGGTCTCCAGTTGGTGGTGCTGTTTGGGAGGTTTAGGTGGTATGGCCTTGCTGGAGGGAGTCCCTGGGGGTGGGATTTGAGAGTAAAAAGCCTCGCCTACTTCCAGTTTGTTGTTTCCTACTAGTGATTTAAACTGTGAGCTCTCAGCTTCCTGCTCCTGTTGCCATACATCGCTCTCTCTAGCGCGCTCTCTCTCTCTCTCTCTCTCTCTCTCTCTCACACACACACACACACACACACACACACACACACACACACACACACAATACTCACCCAGCACCAGGTACTGTGCTAGGCTTTTAGGGAAGAGGTACCAGTGATGGCCCAACATGCAGTTCTGCAGAGATCTGCAATACTCCAGGCAAGTTAGCACCAACTGATAGTGTGGACTCCCAGAGGAAATGGACATCTTGGTCAAGTTACACAACCAACATGAGACCCACAGCTCATCACACTCCCATCAGCCACCTCAGCGGTTTCCTCTGCTGACCCACAGGACAGTGCCTCTGTGAGGTTCAGAGATGGCTCTGTTTTAATTACATATAAGCCAGACCTGTGATATGGAAAAGGGAAAAGCTTCACTCTTGGTTGGCTTCTGTGGGAGATCCACAGTCACCTCCTAGCTGCAGCCCTAACCCCAATCTGTCTGCACAGGACACCACAGCCAGCCTAACTCTAGACTTGACTTCATCCAGGCGAGAGACAGGAACCAGTGCCCACCACCCAGTCTCTAGAACATACAGTGTCCCTTGTCTGTGTGAAAGCTATGCTTCACTTAAAGAACAAAAAGAGCCAACAGACAGTGCAGACACTCCCAAAATACTGGAAGTGAATGTAAGTGCTACCTTTGTGTAAAGTGGGCATTATCACCTTCCTGGTTCCAGTCAGCATTAGTCACCCTTGCTAAGGAACTGCTTTGACAAAGGAGATAAGACTTCCCATGCCACATAAAGGAGTGAAAGGTTAGAGAATGAGACAGGGCAAGATGGAGTGAGTGAGCACACATGCATTTGAGCAAGAGTCTGCAACCACCATTTTCAAACTAAATTGCATATGGGATATGAGAGATATTAGAGCGTATTGAGCATAAATATGTTAAGCACATTATAACTTATAGGCATTAACAAAAAACTAAAGCCAGGTGGTGGGGACATATACCTTTAATTCCAGTACTCAGCAGGCAGAGGCAGGTGAATCTCTGAGTGAAAGGCCAGCATGGTCTACAGAGTGAGTTCCAAGGCAGCCAGGACTACGCAGAGAAACCCTGCCTCAAAATAAATAAATGAATAAACAAACAAACACAATAGGGCTGGAGAAATGGCTCAGCAATTAAAATCAATAACTACTCTGTAGAGGAGCTAGCTTTGATCCCCAGCACCCATGTGGTGGCTCACAACCATCTGTAACTCCAGTTCCAGGTGCCCTTTTCTGGTCTCTGTGGGCAAAGGCATACACTTAGGCAAAACACAAATCACACAACATAGATGATTTTTAATTTTTTAATTAAAAAATAAAATGAGAGACTATTATATTACTTGAATTTCATCTCAATAAAGACTTTTCTGAAAAATATGTGTGTGTATGTGTGTGTGGTGGGGTGGGGGAACCACAGGGTCTATGTCCTGGAACTCACTATGTAGACCAGGCTGGCCTTGAACTCACAAAAATCCATCTACCTCTACTGGAATTAAAGGTGTGTGCTACCACCATGCCTGGTGACTTTTGAAAATATTTTAATTATGTGGATGTCAGGAAGAAGAGTGTGTGTATGTTGGCACAGTACCCACAGAGGCCAGAAGAAGGTATCAGATCTCCTAGAGCTGGAGTTCCAGGCAGTCTGTGTGGGTGCAAGAAACTAAACTCGGGTCCTCCAAAAGCACACTATGCACTCTTAACTAGTAAGCTATCTCTCTAGCACTTCAATAGACTATTTTCAGTTATTTAGTTTCTTGTTTATTTGAATGTTTGGTTTTGTTTTTGAGATAAGATCTCACTGTGTACATGGCTCCAAATGGTCTGGAAGTTCCCAGCCTTAAACTCCACCTGCCTCTACTCCCTGAGTGCTGGGATTAAAGATGTGTGCCACTCTGCCTGGCTTATTTATTTTGTACGTGTGTCTATACATGCATGTGCATGCTACAGTGCACATGGGAAGGAGGAGGACAACTTATAGAAGTTAGTTCTCTCCTTACACCATGTGGGTCCCAAAGATTGAACTCAGGTCATGCTGGGGGGCAAAGTGCTTTTACCTGATGAGACATCTCACTGGCCCTCAACTTACCATCATCATCAGGTAGCTGTTTTGGCTGCATGTATGTCTGAGTACCATGTGCAGGCCAGAAGAGGGTATAGAATCTCCTGGACCTGGAGTTACAGACCCTTGTGATCTGCCAAGAATGTACTGGAAATCTAACATGGATCCTTTGGAAGATCATCCACTGCTCTTAACCACTGAAGTCATCTCTCTAGCCCCAATAACTTATTTTTGAAAGCTCGTGTCTCAGAAGAAAATTTCAGACCTTGACACACTTATCAGACATTTTATAACAGGAGAGGAAGGGTGTCTGCACAGGCGTGGCCCCAGCGGGAAGGAGAGACTGTGTTCATCTGTGAGTGTGTGCACACAGCAGAGGGCTTGTCCATTTCTATGCTTCTCCTCCGTGTTCCCCATACTCATATATTAGTTCCTTTTTGTTTGTTTTATTGTCTTGCTGTGTAGCCCAAGCTAGCCTCAAACTTGCCATCCTCCAGCCTCAGCCTCCTAAGTGTTGAGATTATAATATACACCAGCATGTCTAACTCAAATGTGCATTATTTCTATAATAAGAGAGAGAATTAGCTATTCTGTAAGATTTTATGTGGAAAATGTGAAGACCCCCCCAAATCCTACTTTGACTGGGTAAAAAAATCTAGAAGGAAAAATGCAAAATTTTAGTTATTATTTTGAGTGGTTGGATGGTAGATGGTTTGTTGTCTTCTCTGAACTTGCTAGAATTTCGCAGGTATAACCACAGAGAAATCTTGAAAAGGAAACAGTGTGAAGGCCCAAGCAGCAACAGAAGAGTCAAGGCTTGGCCATAGGGTCCCAGCCCAGCCAGCCAGCTCTTCCCTTACTCTTGGGGACAGGCCACCAGGCACAAACCGCCAGCCACTGTCCCCTTTCCCCACTTCCAGCCTGCCACCCCCCGTACCATTCTGATTACTTTCTCTCCACACAGTGGGAGCTGATGAAATTATTAATAAACATGACTAGAGGAAGAGAATCCAAATCCCATCGTGTTTGTGCCAGATTATGTCAGGAATTTGCAGAAAACATGTTTGTAAATGTTTAATGAAATCCCACAGCCAAGCAGTGTGCCTACATGCCTGAGTTGCCTTATTCCAGGCCCAGCATCCTCCCTGGGTATAGATATCTGAGGGAGACTGTCAGCCCAGGAGTAAACCAAGTTTGAAAAACTGGACCTAACAAGGCCATAAGTAATAACATCAGGTCTGAATGCCCAGGGCAGTAACAGACCAAGGTAATGAACCTGAAATGACTCTGAGAAACCACAAAAGTACTGAAACCATCTTGATTACAAAGGCTCCTGCAACAAAAGGCCCACTCAACTGAAATCTAATCTGTGTTAATTAACGCCCCCAGAATGAAAAACATCTTTATCAGCCTGTGGTTCCTGGCTCAAGCTCTCCCACAAACCTGGCTCCTGGATGGAGGAAGCTGTAGTCACTTTACTGGGAGGTGGAGGGGGGGAAGGGATACTCAGGTGCAGGGGGGGCGGAGCCTGACACTCTGGACAAACCTAGGGAAGGAGCCAGCTGAAGCTTGGTGGGTTCTTGGAGCTCCATCCTGCTCTCCCCAGGACCCTCTGAGACCAGAATACTAGCACTGACAAGGCCCGTCCACTGTCCCCCAAGGGTGGACCCCACACGCCCTCATGACCACACCTGCTCTCATGCCCTCCTGTTCTCTTGGCTTCCCTCTACCTTGAGCCACATCCTTTCCGTCCCTTCTGACCAGAAATACACGGCCCTTGCTCCTGTGGCTAGCTCACAGTCTCAAGTCCCAACAGCCCTAAGGGAGCCTGTTACTGTCCCTAAGCATTAGGCACCATTGTAAGAAGCAGAAGCACCCAGGACATAGGAATGAGCTGAGCACAGAAGTTACCAACACACTAGATTCTAAATGCCCCAATCCTTATTTCCTGATATCTAAAGGACTGGCACCATGGCAGTGAGGGTAAGGATCAGCTAGGCCCTCAAGGTGAGTGAGGGGTTGGAGTGGGGGAGGCATGCACCCCAAAAGGTAAGAAATGAAAGCTACAATCAGAAGACGAGGGAAGAATTTTCCTGGGGGATCCTGGGGAAGCTGCTCAGTCCCATGACGCTAGCTCATGTGAGGAATGGAGCCCAGTGTCACCAGCAAGGGCAGGTGCAACCTACAAACTTAGGACAGCAGGGAGCAAAGGGAGCCCACAGCTTAAGGAGAGCTCCCCCCCCCCACACACACACACCAGGAGCTCAGGCACAGAAGAAGCACTTAAATAATAAATATCAACAACAATGGCTATGCGACAGCTATGCCCAGAGCCGAGGCCTCCCAAAGCCTGCGGGCAACTTAATCCCCAACATGCAGATGGGGACACTGAGGAATGCAAGGCCTGGTCAAGGATGGAGGAGCAGCTCATACTCCAGTACCCTGCCAGTTCCCTGAACCCACACCAGTTCTCAAACTTCTGGCTTCCCTTCACCACTCTGACCCCTGTGGCCCTGGACTGACCTCCAGAGGACAGACCCAGCCAGCAGCGGCCCCTCCTTTCCCCAGACAGGCCACTGTCCCCGTGCCTTCAGAGTCTTGGGCTGAGGAACTTCATTCTCTGAACTGTCCCTTCTCATTTTCTGGGTACAGCTTCCCCCCTCCCCAAACACAAAGTCCTCAAGTTATAGGAAATCAGTCATTCAGAAAACCTTTCTCATTGAGGTCCCCGAACCACCCAACTCCTAAGTCATGGCTCAGACACTCACTGGGACTATGTATGGTCCAGATGAAAGGGCAGAATCCCAATAGCGAAGCCGGGAAGGCTGTAGAAGGCACCCCAGCTTCTTAAGGCGGTCCCTGCGTTGTGAGGGGCTCACCAGAGGCCGGGTCTCAGGGGGATGCACACCTGCGTCTCACACCTGCGCTGGCCCCGCAAAGGCACTGAGCCTCAGCTTCCCGCCAGGCAGTCAGCGCTCCAGAGCGGTTACAGTTACAGCTGCAGGCAACCGGAGAACCAAGAAGTGGCCCAGAAAAGAGGCCCCACACCCATGGCTGGCCACACCCTAAGGGGACATCCGCAGCTGTTCTTCTGCCCTGGGAGAGGTCGGGTGCTGTTTCAGCCTTGGTCCTCCGACCCTCCTTCCCATCACAGAAGACCAGCTGTTAGCAGAGCCAGGAGGGAAAGGGCCACGGCCTCCCTGCTGCACCCTCCTGGGCCAGGGTGGCAAGACCACAGGTTTCTCAGCCCTGACATCCAAATAAGATTCTGCCAATATTAGCTATTTAACTTGTACAGCCTAAGTTAAGTTACCTCTCAGTCTCAGCACTGCCCACTGCATGTTGGGAACAGTAACATCCACCTCACTGTCGTGGTGACACAGGAGGAAACCCGCGGGAAGGTCTACAGCAGGGCAGTGCTCAGGAGTGTGTTCTGGTTGGCCAAAGGCACCAGGCACAAAGTGTGCACCACACAAAGTCTGCCCGACACCACCCCCAGTGCACAAGGGAATCAGGGGGGCAAGTAAGCTAACCTTAACTCTGCCTTCTGTCCCAAACAGGAGCAGTGGGACTGAGTCCCAGCTATGCTCTCCCTCCTCAGCTGTGCAGGCCTAGAAACAGGCTGGGCCTGCATCCCGTGCCTACCCAGGTCTGAAGACCTCCGTCCCAGCCCAGCCTCCTAGAAGGGGGCTGAGCCATGAGCTTCCTCTTGTGCAGCCCAGACACTGCAATAAGGGGTGGTAAGCACAGATAATCGAGGATAAGCATGTGACCAAGCAGCCATATTTTGTATTTCCCAGAGTTCAACACCTTTTATTTTTAGAGGCATGTGTTCCAGTTTGGTGAGGTACGTGTAGATCCCTCAGACCTTGTTTAATTTAGGACGTTTTCTTTCATCTTTGATGGTGGAGGTAAGGTTAGGGTTTTTTCCCCCATCATGTTATGCTAAGCACTAAATATAACTCCAAAGACACTTTCCTGTCCTACTTGAGGATTGCAGAGACCCCAGCACATGTTTCTGAACATCAGAGCTCCGACACTGGACCATCGGGGCAATGCCCCTTACCACAGGGCACTGAGTTACAGAGTCTGTGCTACAATCAGCTGAGAGGGGGAAGAGGACAAGGGGACAAATGGCTGCACTTACTGGCCTAAATCGAGACCATTTCCCCTTGGGGAGACAAGAGAGCTGTTGGTACAGCCAACCAGAATGTACAGGGCGTGGCCGCAGGTGTCCGATTCTAGTAGCCCTGGTGTCCAGCAGAAAGTGTCCACAGGAATAGGGACATTGTGGCATCTGATTGGCAGCTGTTCCACATTTGAACAAAAGAATTAATGACATGGCCTTCCGCTACAGCCCAGACCCCCCTCGGTGCTCTGTTTTATCAGTTACAAGGCTTGGCATGTTGTTTTTGGTGTTTGTTTGTTTTGGGTTTTTTTTGAGACAGGGTTTCTCTGTGTAGTCTTGTCTGTCCTGGAACTTATTCTATAGATCAGGCTAGCCATGAACCCAGAGATTCACCTATGTCTGCCTCCCAGGTGCTGGGATTTAAGGCATATATCAACATGGCCTGGCATTTGTTTATTGATATGTGCTCTTATGTATACTAGACTGTCCCTGGACAGTAGCTAAGGATGACCCTGAATTTCTGATCCTCCTGCCTCCCAAGCACAAGTCTACAACAACACACCTAGTTTATATAGTCCAGGACTGAACCCAAGATATTGTAAACAAAAGCAAGCATTTGAGTCACATCCCCAACCCAGCACTCTTTCTTTTTAAAATGATTATTTATTTATTTATATGTATATGCATATGCCTATGTGAGTTTAGGGAACTATGTGTGTGCAGGGGACGTGAACCTGGGCCCTGTACAAAGTAGCAAATGTTTTTACCACAGAACCATTGCTCCAGCCCCAAACCAGCTTATTTCTAAAAGTTTCCATTCGACAAACAGGTTCTATTACCATTAGTGAGCATCAGCTCTCCATTTCTGCCTCACCCAACCCTGGGGGCGTTGGATCCACTCTGTGTCTACACATTTACTGTTCTATGTGACTCAGACACATGGAGTAGTCTGCTATATGTGTCTTTGTAATTGCCTTATTCCACTTAGCACAGTGTCTTTGCATTCGTTCATGCTGTGGATGAAATACTGTGAAGCATTTCCTTCTTGTGTGGGGCGGCAGATGACATTCAATTGTACGTCAATGTCACATTTTGTTTGTTGCTCACCTGCTGATGTACACTTGGACCTTTTCATCTCTGGGCTACTGCACGTTGCAAGAGAATCGATGCACAATGGCCTGAGCCCTGCTCTCAATTCCTTTGTGTCTATACCTAGAGGTGGAACTGCTGGACCACATGATGATTCAGCTTAGATGACTGAGGAGCCCCGAACTGTTTTCTACAGCAGCTGTCCTACTTTAAACTCCTACAGTAATGCATGAGAACCAACTTCCATACCCTCATAACCTCTGAGTTGTAGTCAAGTCCCAGGAAACAGCTTTTCTCTTGTACCCCAGGATAGCTACAAACTGTTGTGATCTTTAACTCCACTGTGTGGCCTAGGCTAGCCCTAATTTACAGCAAAACTTCTGTCCCAGTTCCAGGGTGCTGGGAATGCACATACAAGCCATGGAATCTTTAGCTCTTTTTCTACTACTTTTTCTTTTCATCTGAAAAAGAAGGGCATTATGATAACAGCATTTACTTCACTGAGCAGTGCATGCAAAACTAGTGGGCATAGCCTACCTGTCACATGCTATTCTTCCAAACACATAGGAATGAAGGTGTACAAAAAGGCTGAAGGAAAATCTGAAGGTAGTGGAGATCAAATCATGGCAGGACAGAGTATATATGTATGGATATGCATATGTGTAGAAACATTGGTATGTGGGTACATGTGTATGCATGTGTGTATGACGATGTGTATGTGTATGAGTGCATGTGTGTTCCATATATATGTGAGCATGTGTGTATATATGTAGATACATGTATGCATGTATGTATGTGCATATATATGTGTATGAATGTGTGTATATAGAGATGCATAAGTGAGGGCATGCATGTGTGTGCCCATGCTGCACAGTACTAATGTATATATCTAATGTATATTACTAATATCTACATCTTGAAAGATACAGACATGAGTCAGAGTCCAACCTTGGGACCTCATGCTATAAACCACAAGGCCACCAGGGTCCCAGGAAGAGCAAGCAAGGCTTAGAGACACCCGGAGTCACTAACCAGAGAGTGAAGCGAGACCTGACTGGACCCCAGACCTTCCCCACTGGTGCGTCTCCAACAGTGACACACATGGCTCAGAATCCAAGGGGAGCCTTTGTTTCAGCTCCCTTAAATTTTCCATTCTGTTTTTTTTTTAATCTTTTCTCTTTTCTAAAGCAAACTCCTCAGAAGGACTTTGTCATCTCAGATATCTGAGCAGTAACTCCACTCCCTGCTTTATTCATGGGGCCAGCCACACCCTGCTTGGGACATCCTAAGCTTTGGCCCAGGATTGTGCTGCTGCCCATGCCTGCTACAGCAGGGACATCATGAATCTGACTCCTTGACTCCCTTCTCCACAGAAGCCTCCTTCCTGGACTGCCCCGCTCTGGGAAGAGTAGCAGCACTCCGCGGCTTTGCCGAGTTCTCAAACAGCTCCCCAGTTTATCAGCACGGAGGCTGTACACTGTTACTTTCCAGAGACAAATCGTGGGGATAACCACCTCCTGGAGAAGAGCCAGCCAGAACCCCCAGTCAGCACAAAGTCAGAGACGGAAATCACTCCAGGACACACGTGCTCTCAGTGACCTACTTGTTAAATTCTCTACCTTGGGTTTTTAAACCGCCTGTTAAAGTTCAGCTCAGCAACTCGCCAAGTACGTTATTAACTGCAGATGCTTCCGTGGCTTTGCTAGTTAAAGTTTAGGTAAGAGCGTTCTCATCAGAGCACAATTTCTCCAGCGGCCCTCTACACAGCAGTCTGTCAGGCCAGCCCCAGCCAGCCCCCAGCCCACCCCAGCTGACATCAGGCTTTCCCAAGCACGCTCCGGCTTTTCTGTAGCAAAGACAACCAACAACAACTCGAGTGATTCAAAAACCCTAAGTTGGGTTGCCAAGAACTGGCAGGTGCCCGCCATCATGAACCTTGACTAGGTGGGAAGGGAGGGGACAATGAAGGTCTGCTAGGCCACAGGCCGTCCAGCCCTCAAAGCTGCAGCAAGGTATGCATCAACCTGGCCAGGGAACATCCCAAGCCCCAGGGAGTACTGCTCCCACAGCACCCAAAATCCCAGAGAAAGAACCCTAAAGCCTAACTCTTGTGCCCACTTCCCACTTCTCATACCTGTTCCCCAACACACAGGTACTCTCCAAATCAGGTCCTTGAATGGACAAGCCCACAGCTCAGCTTAGTCCAAGAAAAATGCTTGTACACTGTCATCTGATACTCAGATGTGCCACTTCCTGCCTCACCCCCAACACACAACACACAACCAAGCTTAACATCAAACTCTATATACATCCTTGTGTCTTGTTCCCTACCCTGGAAAGGACCATCCGAGGATGAAGAAGGCAATACCTGTCTAACCACCTCTCAACCTCTCTTAGGATCTTGGGGGCATACCGGAAAGAGGCAAAAAGAAGAGGCGAGAAAGGAATAGAGAAAGGAAGGGAAGAGAGTAGATAGAATTCTGTTTAGTCCAAGCCAAACCAAAACACCAACCATGACCTGGTGCAGGCCAAGGAAGGAGAGCTACGAGGCTCTGCTTAGAAGACATCCTCTGGGTGCTAATGGATGGAGGCTTAGAATACCAAGGGGTTTCCCAAGGCCACCTTGGGGTGAGGTGGCCTCATCCTTGCAACACTCATTCGACAGAGATCTCCCTCTCTCTCCTCCCAGACACAAGGAGAGGAACTGCTTGAAGCAGATCTAGACAGCCCACAGCATTCAAGGTATTCCAGCAGACCCAGGGGCTGTAGGTAAAAGGCTGTTCCAGGCCCAGCCCAGCAAGTCAGGGGCTGGCCCAGGACTCCCTCCTGGCTATCTGCAGACTCACAGCCTTCCAGGGAAGGGCTTACCACTGCTCTCTGTCCCCCAGGAGACCTCTGGCTACTGCTGTCCAGCTCTGCTTCTGCCAGGCAATCTGGGAGCCTGCCCCAGGGTTGCACTAGATTAACTCGACACAGGGTCAAAAGTTCCTGCCCACCCTTTCTGAAGGGCTGCTTTGTGCTTCTTGCTTACCAAGAAAGAAAACTGTTTTAGCAGCTGAATGACACTGTTCCCAGTCTTGAGCCACAAAGCCCAAAGTCACCCGGCACACCCTTGCCCCTCCACCATGAGTGCTTGTGTGTGCAGGCAGCAGGAATGGCCTGCAAACTTCAGGCTCAGAGACTTCCAATCCTTTTGGACACCTCACACAACCCATGCTGTGTCTCAGAAACCTGTGTGCCAGCACCTGGCCATGTCCAGCAGTGTAGTTACTGCAGCTTGCTATTATAGACCTCCCATGCCACCTATGCCTGGGCATTTATAATGTCTAGTCAGTCTTCCTACTTATCCATTTGGTGCCTCGGTAGAAAAGGTGACTGTGACCAGACATCTATAATCAACTCTAAATGCTGAGACAGGAGCATAACAAATTTGAAGCCAGCCTGAGCTATATGGCAAGACCCTGATGAGAAAAAAGAAAGGAAAGAAGAGAAAGGGGAAGGGAAAGAAAAAGAGAGGAAGAGAGAAACAAAAAGGAATTTAAGAAAAGGAGAGATATCCTTCCTGGTGGATATCTCTGATATACCAGAAACCCAGCAGACTGCACTCATGGGTCAAGGGAAGAAAACCATAGGGGTTTGGTGGGTGTGAGGGCGCAGATGATGGGAGTAGATTCTGGCCCTTCCAAAGCAGCTGACCACCTGGAGCAGTCTCCCCCATCTCCCCTCCCCTCAAGATCACTGGCAGCCTACCACTAGACTATAGAAGCACAGGACTTAGTGGGGTCAACAGGAAGCAGAGTTCAAACTGGGGCCAAAGGCATCAAGGTGTGGCATGGCCACCAACCTGTGTGCCCAGCACTTGGGAACTAAAGGCAGAAGGATCAGGCGTTTGCGGTCATACTCAGTTATAGATGAAGGCAGCCATGGCAATACAATGAGACCAAATTGAAAATATATAATATTAAAGAGAAAGAGAAGGAAGCACTTTAACAGGCTGACTCTCTGGACTCAAAACAGCCACATGAATCTAAGTTGAAGTCAGTGGTTTCCCAACAGACGTAGCAGGTGGGCAAAGCATTTATTATGATTCGTTAGCAATGGAGGCCTCGATAGGTTTCCGGCTGCATTAGTAAAGTTATAATACTTCCAGGCATGATGCATGTATCTGTAATGCCAGTTACATGAGGAGCTGAGGCAGAAGGATCACCTAAACACAGGAATCCGAGCCACCCTAGGCAACAGAACCAGATCTCATCTCACAGTAGTAGTAGTGGTGGGAATAATAACTAATAATAATAATAATTCTGAGAAATGGAGATGATGGTCCCATACTCTTCTGGATTGACCATTCACTACTAGGCATGCTGTTCACCCCTGCACATCACAACACATGGAACACACTGCTGACCAGCGTCTCTCCAAGGACAAAACCACATCCCATGTCATCAAGCTACCCATCAGTCATCACGCCCCACTCCCAGGGTGGGCCCAAGAGTCAAGCAGAGTCAACCAAATTTTCTTTAAGAAGTGTACAGGGGCTGGAGAGATGACTCAGAGGTTAAAAGTACTGGTTGCTCTTCCAGAGGTCCTGAGTTCAATTCCCAGCCTCTGTGGGCACCAGTCACTGCACACAGCACATAACATACACTCAGACACAAAAAATGAATAAATCCTTAAAAAGAAACTTGGTGACGAATGTTATAATCCCAGCATTTGGGAGGCTGAGGCAGAATTGCCATGAGTTCAAGGTCAGCCTCAGCCTGGGTGACAAAATGAGACCATCTCTCAAAAATAAAAAGGTGAATACCTAAGTAAGTAAATCCTATGTGTAAAATGATCAAAGTTTATGAAATTTACATTTGCCAAAATGTAAGAAGGCAGGATGAAGAAATGTAGCAGTGATCAGTCCTGTAGAATTAGAAATGTGTTCCTCCTGGGGCTTTCTTTCCGAATGATATTCTTTGCCGCTTGTAAAGGGGAGTGTAGACGCAATGGTGCAGTGACAAACGGCCTCCCCGATGTCTTCTGACTCAAACACAGACCCCAGTCTAGCTCAAACTCACGACGCAGCTGAGGACAACTTCTAAACTTTAGTCTTCCTGCCTCCATCTCCCAAATTCTAGGATTACAGGTCAGGCCGGCAGCGCCATGCAGCTCAGGAGATGGAACTCAGGGCATGCTGCATGGTTGACAAGCACTCTACCAACTGCCCTCAGAATTGTTATTTTTTAATAAAGAAAAACAAATGAATCTTAATATGGGTCAAGGTTCACATTCCATGTGACCTTCAGCCGTGAGGATTTCCTCTAGTAAGGCAGGAGGCTGAGCACATCACCTTATTTGTATAGAGGGTTGAGCAGCCTAGTTCACGTTTATCTTTTCTCTCCTGGCATACAGGGGAATAGCCCATATCCTTGGTCAATATAACAGATAAACAGGAGTCTACTGGACACTGACCATGATGGGTTTGAGCAAAGGGTGGGGAGGGTTTTTAAATTATTGTTGTTGTTTGTTTTCCCTTTTATTTCTGAAGGGAAACATTCCATAGGCTGTAAGCTCTGACTGTGGGGGAGTTCCTATAGTACACACTTGGTAAACATGAACTATTACGGTTGCCGTAACTACAACTGCTATCAACCCAGTTACAGTGGGACACCCAAGGTTCAGCTGAACAGTTTAGGTATTTGAAGATATTTCCCTAGAACCTAGCAAGACGTTAGTGATAGAGGTAAGTATCCGAAACATCAAAATAAAAATGCATGGGTAGGTGTGGTGGTGCATGCCTTTAATCCCAGTACTCAGGAGGCAGGCAGATAGATGGGTCTCTGAGTTCGAGGTCAGCCTGGTCTACATAGTGAGTTCCAGAACAGCCAGAGCTAATATATAGAGAGATTCTATCTCAAAACAAAACAAAGCAAAAAGATAAAAGGGATATTTGTGAAACCTGTCTCTGTCCTTTTTTCTAATTACTCTGCAGAGTGGGCACTGGGATGCTGGGATTCACAACTAGCTCTTCAGAAATGCCTGGAAAATGGGAAACATCAGGTCATAACAAAAGAGTTTCCAACCCAGGTCCCCACCACCATCCCAGACCCACCCCAACCTTGCTTCTGACCAGCCTGTCTGCCTTACGGGCTTGCTGTTGGGGTTGGAGTATAAGCACATCTGAAAGCAGTGTCTACAGTACCTGAAGACTTAGGGAATGCCAAGGTCTCCCTCTAATCTACCAACTCTCTCAGACAGGCCAGTCAGCGCTTGCTCCTCCTGAATGGGCAGCACTCAGCAACTAGGAAGTCACTGACTGAGGTGCTCTACATGACAAGATGCATGGCACCAGAATCCAACCAGCAATCCATAGAGAGACTACCAGGTCACCTGCATAGCATCGGCTGCCATCTCACACTCCCAGGCAGCAGTAGGGTTGACGACAGTGGCTTCCCTTGTGTCTGTCCTTAAGGCATGTGCTATACCAAGCCCCAAAATAAAGGGGACAATTTTAGAGCCTGCGCACAGAGCTACCAACCCTGGCTGAACTTTAAAACCAGCAGAAACCACAGCCAAGGGCTCATGAAATGACAGAAAGAAGCCCAGGCATTGCACGCATCAGAAACACCAGGTGGTTCTAATCATGCCTGGAGAGTGTTGGACCCAAGAGAAGCATCCATTGCATGCAGATATAGAGTGAGGGACAGACACTGAGACTGCGTGCGTCACCCCATGGAGCCCAGGCTTTGTGCTGGAGGCTCCCAGTCTCACTCCAGGCCCATGGGTCTTCCTAGCCATTGTATGAAAAAGGCCCTACTCAGCCTTAGTGAAGTCCCCACTGCAGCCTGTTCTCCAATTCCTCCCCTCTCCTTAGGGCCCACCCCAAGCTTTGTTACACACTCAGTATCTGACATCAGGGCCCACTTCCCACCAGGGCTGCCTACAGTCCCTCCTGATATGGGAAGAGCACAGCAGGTAAGCATGGAGGGAGGGGAGGGGATTCTGAGACAGGGTCTTACTCTATAGACCAGGCTAGCCTGGAACTCATGATGCTGCCTAGATTGACTTTGAACTCTTGGCAATTCCCTTGCCTCAGATCTCCAAGTCCTGGGATCACAGGCACGGGGCATCACACCTGACTTAAGTAAGCATTTACTTAAATCCATTTGTAATTTTGGACTCACACAGAAGTTACAGACTAGCTCAGTGGCTCATGAACATCTGTAGTCACAGTACCAGGAAAAACAGAGGCAGGAGGATCACAAGTTCAAGGCCAGCCAGATCTACATAAGGAGTCAAAGATCAGTCAGGGCTACAGAGTGAGACTCTAAGAATTAAGTGATATAAGTGATGTCTTTAATCCCAGCACCTGGTAGGCAGAGGCAGGAGAATTTCTGCGTGTTGGAGGACAGCCTAGTCTACCTTGTAAGTTCCAGGTCAGCCAGGGCTCCACGGAGAAACTCTGTCTCAAAATAAAAATAAAAGAACAATATGCAAGCTTTGAGGCTGGAGTTTTACTCAGCCTGAGCATGTATCGCAGTGAGTTCCTGCAATAAAGATGCTCTTTCCATACTCCTTTCCCCCAGATCTCATCCATTACAGCCAGTAAAGCATGGTAAACTACATCGTGAATTAGTGTGCTGCTATTAAAACCAATGATGCAGTATTAATTCACGACAAGAATTTTCTTATACTTACGTGAAAAAATAACAATATACCATGTTATCCCATTTTTGTTCACTCGTGCCCACAGATCTAGACACAACATCTATAATGCTGACATTTGGTAGGCTAAGGTAGAAGTAACACAAGTTTCAGGCTAGCTTGAGCTACATGTAAATTACAGGTAAGCCTGGGCTATAGAGCAGAATGCTGCCTCAAAAGTTACACACACACACACACACACACACACACACACACACAAATTCCACAGTGATTATTTCTGAGTTAACAGGATTACGAGGCGTTTGTTTTCTCCTTATTGCTTATCTACATTGCCTAAATTCACAAGGAACATGAATAACTTTATAAAACAAACACTGTTTTAGAAAAAGATTTTGAGTAAAGATCCAATTTCTCTACCTTCCCAGCTTCCAGCTAGAATCATGGCCTTCCTCCAGCTGGCAGGTGCTGTTAGGCCTCCACTCTGGGACACATTTCGTTCAAGGCTCAGCCCAGCAGGCATCTCCTACAAGCGGGCTGTCCTCACTGCCCACCTCGCTAATACCCTTGGAAATCCAAGCACTCGCCAAGGGAGTGAACCTGCAGCCACACCATGGGTGCTTAGCCAGAGCTGGGGGACCTAAAGAAAAGCCTTCAAAAAAGTAGCAACTTCTTGCTCCTCATAAAAGTGGATCTTAAGAAATAAGCCCTATGAGAAAGCTACCACCACTGAGGAACTGATGAAGGCCTGAGGCCAGTCAAAGCTGTCTTGAACCCTTAATGTGGGGTCTTTGCCACGTGCCTCCACGTGGCTTGTAACTCATCCATCTACCCTTTCTCATCCTCCCCCACCCCCACGCTTTGCATGATCTTATTCAGTCCAGATTGACTTCAAACTCATTGTGTAGCCAAGAATGACCTAGCCTCCACCGTCTGAGTGCTAGGATCAGTCACCCACGGCTTTGTGTGTGCTGGGCAAGAACTCTCCAACTAAGCTTCACCCCTGCCTGCAGAGCCCTTTTTCACCCACCCAAGATAGCAAGCAGTCTGGAAAAGCTGGCTCAACCACACAGCAAAGCCAACATGGCATGGGGCAGGAGTGCTGGAAGCGTGTGGAGACCTCAGAGAACATGGCAAACAGCTGGAAGGAATCCCCCAACTTGTCTAACACCCATTCCTCTTGCCTATAAACCTGTAAGTAGGTTGTTGTAGATGTCTAAACTCTACGCCTCTGGACAGCCCATCTGTCCAGAGCATCCGCGAAGATCTTGTCTTAGGAACAGAGCTTCAGCTACACTTGGAGGAGCAAGTGCACTCTGCGAGCGGTTCACAAGCTTTTCTTGTCACTTGTCCTCTTATACCACACCAACATCCAAAGGGAACCCCAGGAAGGAGCTTTGTGTCTGCCATACACCTGGCTCCAGTGTGGTGGTGGATAGCGAGTATCTGCATAGACAAACACACCTCAGCATTCTTCAAAACGAGGACACGGCAGTGGCTGTTACACTCAAAGACACAATATGCACATGGCTATTTGTTCCCTCCCACTGTCAGGACCATTGCTTACCCAGGGCAATGCTTGAGGTTCTACTCAGCCAGCATGTCCGCATCTTCCCATGCCCATTATCACGGCTTACCTCCTCCCCTCCTCTTTCAGATACATCACTGATGTGCCAACTCGTCAAAAGCACCCAACAGCTGCTCCCTGTCTCCCAGAGAATTTGGTGGAACTCTTCAGTCAGTATCCAAGATTCACCTTCAAGACCCCCGTATTCACACAAGCTCCCTATCTCTACACTGCTGCTTATTCCCTACCTTGATGAAGCCTTCCCAGTGCTCCTTGGTCCCACCAGCTGTTACGCTGATGACCTCCATCTCCTATTTTCTGTGCCTCTATTTATACCAACCCACACCCTGCCCTATCTCTCCAGATAAAACAAGTGACTTCAACCAGATGGCTGAGCACAAAAATACAGCGTCATCTTGGCCCCTTTTCTGCATCCCCTCAGGACCTGCTATCTACACACAGTAATATGAAGGAATATCTGACTGCCCATCATGACTAAACCACACCCTCACTGCAGGAGTACTCACCTCCCTGGATGTGGCCCAGCCCCTGCTCTCTGATGACTGGCAGCTAGAGTAAAGCACACAGATCCGAGGGCAGATCTTGGCTCCACCATTTAGAGCCACACATTTCTTCATCTCCCAAAGATAAATAGAGATTAGGCAAGGTGCCCAGCCTCCAGTACACATGAAAAAAAGCCTTCCTCTCCCCTCTGCCACCCACCAAAGCCCCCAGGCTTGAGTGTTGCACACACACACACACACACACACACACACACACACACACACACACGGAAAACCGGTTGGACAGCAGACACACCTCATCCCCTGGCTGCCAGTTGGCTTCCTAAAGCAGAAGAAAACAAAGCTTGACTTTACTTCTGCCCCACTCAAGCAAGGTCTTTAGAAGTCTCTGTTAACACTGGGGCTGCTTAAAGGCCTCTTTATGGGCCAGACACACTGACTGTGTTTGCAAGTGGGCAGGTCGAGTCAGCCTGAACCGGGCCTTCCCGCCACAGGTCTCGATTAAATGTGGAACTAGTGAGCAGTTATCTACCCATTTCTTGATGAAAACAAGGGAGGGTGGCTTGAGGGAGGACCCAACACTGTTCATAGGGATCAGACATAACACAGCTAGTGCCGGCGACAAAGAGTTACAAAGGCGGGAGAAATACTCACCCGGGGAAGACTTGTCTTGAAAGCAGGAGAACCTGAGTTGGAGCCACAAAACTCACATTAAAAACAAGACAGGCAGGTGGCATGTCAGGTACCCAGCTTTAAAGAGGTAGAGACTGGCAGGTCCCTGGGGTTCACTGGACAACCAGTCTAGCCTATTTGGCAATCCCCAAAAAAGTAAGGGACCCTGTCTCAAAACAAACAAATAAAAATTTAAAAATAAAGTACCTGAAGAAGAATGATGCCTGAGATTGTTCTCTGGCCTCCGCGCACACGTGTACGTACACACACCTGCATCCCCTGTCTTTGTCCATGGATGCCCTGGTCTCACTTCAGGCCAGCATGGTGTTTCATTTAGATGCTCATGTGTAGTGGCAAAAACCTGTAATCCCAGCATTTTGGGAAACTGAGGCAGAGGTATTGTACATTCTGGGCCAGCCTAGACTAGCAAAATCCTCTCTCAAAACAAAAGCAAAATCTATAGGATTAGAAAGATGGGTTAGCCGGGCGGTGGTGGCACGCACCTTTAATCCCAGCACTCGGGAGGCAGAGGCAGGCGGACTCTGTGAGTTCGAGGCCAGCCTGGTCTACAAGAGCTAGTTCCGGGACAGGCACCAAAGCTACAGAGGAACCTTGTCTCAAAAAAAAAACAAAAAACACACACAAGAAAGAAAGAAAGAAAGAAAGAGAGAGAGAGAGAGAGAGAGAGAGAGAGAGAGAGAGAGAGAGAGAAAGAAAGAAAGAAAGAAAGAAAGAGAGAGAGACAGAAAGAAAAGAAAGAAAGAAAGATGGGTGAAAGCACAGGCTGTTCTTGTAGGGGTCCTGGGCTCAGTTCCCAGGCACCCACATTATTAGTTCCCAAGTGCCTGTAACTATAGTTCCAGGGAATCTGAGACTTCTTCTGACCTCTGCAGGCACCAGGATTACTCATGGTATACATACATACATACATATATACAAACAAATAGGCAAAATACTCATACACATAAAATAAACACACACATACACACCAGCCTAGTAGTTGTCTAGCAGGTCTCCCTGACATTGTTAGGTTCTCCCTCCTTGGAACCATCAGAATAAGATTTTCAACACACCACCATGTGCTACAGGGGCCTTAGTCACTCTGTTCCACCCAGAGCCTGGTCCCAGAGCAGCCTCTTTCCCACGTGCCCCACAACCTCCAGCCCTCATTAGATTTCCACAGTGCTGAGCCTGTTGGTCATAGCATCCCCCGTCCATTTATGACTTACTGGAGAGTCACGTCCTCTAGGATGCTGCGCTGACCTCTCGGAGCTAAATAGCACAGCCCTCTCTTCATGCCTCTATAAGAACGCTCAGCAAACTGCAATGAGTTTCCAGACACTCACACTACCCTCCCCCACTCTCTTCTCCGGGCTCCAGGACAGAAGAGACTATATTCTAGTCATCCTTAGGTACATAGTTGTGGAACCCAGTGTGTGCCAGAATGCAAGATCCTTAGCTCCTGAAGCCACCTGTGGGAGGTAGGTACAGCTAGGCGAGTCCACCACTTCACAAGAGCAAAAGCAAAGGCCCCACTGCTCAAAGGCCAGTGAGTTAGTTGCTAACAGCACAGATGATGCCTGGCTTTCCTATAATCAGAACTGAGGTGCCAGGAACCATGCCCATGGTCGCAGCTCCCTAGCCACTCTCCCACACCCCACTTTTACCTTCCTAAGGCCCCTCACCATGGTTGTTGTTTAGAATGTGAGCTATTTTCAAGATAATCTTTGAGAGTTTTGCCCTATAAAGCCAGGATTAGAGAGGAGCCAAGTCCTGCCCCTGAGCAGGGACCGTTTTTTCTGGCAGCCCATTCACAGCAGGGAAGACCTTCAGCAGCAAACAGGTATGTGTGCACACAGGCCAGATCCCCACATCTCCTTAGGCCACTCTGTGTCTGTCACTATAAGGAGTGCACCAGAGGCTGAGAAACAAGAGGTCCTTCCACAAGCAGTAGGAGGGGGGCAAAAGTGGCTATGGAATATATCTACACCAATCACCGCAGGAAGGGCAGGAACACAGACCTATGTACGACCTCACCCACACCCTGAACATCCTCAATTGCTGGTTCCCCTAAAGGAACTCAGTCCAATTAAGCCTACGACAATAAAATCCAACAGAAATGTCCTTGGCCTTTGGAAGAACTAAGGTAGCGAGAGGCTGGTATCTGTGGGGCTCTCCCAGCAGCTAGACACATGTCGCCATGCTCTGCACACAGAAGTGCAGCTTCCCTGGGGCCCACTGCTGCTAAGCATGTCTAGAGGCCACAGGCAAAGTGGAGACAGGATGCAAAGATTTGATTCCATAGACAGAAGCTGGCAAGTGGGCTTTTGTATAGATGAGTCTAGTGGGGATGGTGGGGAGGGAACAAACCTGGAAGATGGCAGGCTGAGCATGAGTCTGGACAAAGCTGTTCTTTGAGACATGTATGTTCTTATTTGGTTTGGACTTAGGACAAGGAGGGAGAAAAATGAACAAAATAGAGTCACACAAGGGTCTCAGTCTCTAAATGAGAGTCTTGAGCACACAGTAGGTCTTCAATAGGTGTAAGTGTCGTGTACTCAGCTCACAGTGGGCTTTAATAAACGGAGTTTACACAGAGAGGTGAATGAGACACACTGAAACAATGAAATCAAATCTGCATTCTGGAAGGCATGCTGTGCTAGTCCTCAGAGCTCCTGAGGTGAATAAAATGCCGGTGATGGCGACATGACACTAAAGCGGTACAAGGCAAAAAGAAATGCAGCTGCGGAGTTTGCTGGAGTCCAGGGAGCATCTTCATAACTTTCTGTTAAATTTCTTTAATCCTCATAATAATCCTGAGCTAGGCATGGGGGAGGACACGCATTTGGGTGTGCAAGCACACGTAAAGGCCAGGAGCTAGGACGGAAGGTCAGGTGTCCTCAATCACTCTCTACCTTTTATTTTTTTAATTTCTTTGTGTGTATGTTCTGTTTTTTTGTTTTGTTTTTTTTCTTTTTTCTTTTTCTTTCTTATTCATTTATTTATTTATTTTCGAGACAGGGTTTCAAAACAGCTCTGACTGTCCTGGAACTCGTTATGTCGATCAGGCTGACCTCACAGTCACAGAGATCCTCCTGTCTCTGCCTCCTGAGTGCTGGGATTAAAGGCATGTGCCACCACATTATTTTTTGAGGCAAAGGTCTCTCACTGAATCTGAAGTTTACCAATTCTGCCAGATTGATAACTAGCTAGCAAACCCCAGAGATTTACCTGCCCCTAACTGCTCAGTGTTGGAACTACAACACACCCCCACGGCACCCTGCTTTTTCAAGCAGTTCTAGGGGATCCAGCTTGGGCCCTCATGCTTACATGGCATGCACTTGAACTGAGTCATCTCCCCAGCCCACATGAGACATGTCATTCTACATAATTTGCAAATGAGGAAACTGAGGCACAGGGTTTAACTAAGAAATGTTGCCACCAGGATTCTAACCCACTCCATTTAACTTTCAAGCTAGCCAGGTTACAGGGATGTCAACGGACCCCTTTGGCAATCACCCAGCCTTCCTCTTACCATTGTAGAACACAAACCAGTCCAAGCTGGAAAGGGAACAAGGGGGCTGTAATAACTTGGCTCTGAAGCTGCAAAGACGAAATGAATGGGCGAGGACTGGGCCACCAGATCCGCACAGATCTCAGGGTGGAAAGTGCTCAATTAAAATGCATTTGTTCAGAGCCCAGCGTCAGCCTTTCAACAGAGCCACCATTGTCCATCTCAACTGCCACTGCCCACAGCCTGTCGTCATGGAGCCGGAATGCGGGGTCTTGGCCCTCTCCGACGGCACCAGAAATGCTGCTCTGTTTACCCACGTTGCCCTTATTTAAAAACAAAACAAAAGACTCCACTCCACCCTCAGCCCTTCAGCGTCATGGCACCGGAGAAGGACAGGCGCTGCTGGGCAGACACTCGTATGACAGTGGGATGAGGCCAGGCTGAGAGAAGGGTCCCAGAGACCCAACCAGGTCTCCCCCGGGATACTGGGAAAGGGCTCTGGGGAACCCAACAGAATAACGCATGGGATGTAAACAGAAACTGCGGAGCCTTGGAAAGGCCCCAAGCCCCTTTAGAAAATCTTAATGTCCAAAGAATTTGGAATGTTTGGCCAAGGGCTCAAGTCCAGGTTCCTATTAATGCAGACTCTCTGCCTAAATCAAATAACCTGCAGGGCAGTGTGTCCAGCCAACTAAGGGACAGAAGACCAGCCAGCCAGGGCCACAGAACCCAGGAAAAGTGTGTTCCAGAGGCAAGGGCCTAGACCTACCTGCTCATCGACACTAAATGGTGAGATTCATATCCACATCCACCATGCTGGCCTGTTCTGGCTTTATGTGTACAGGTTCCAAGATAGGTTTAATCAATAACACCATCCAGAGTGGGAAAGAAAGACTTGCAAACCCAGAGGTCTTTATGGGTGAGATTCACGGTGGCAGGGCCCAAACAAACAGGCTCTAAAACCCGCTCTCCCAGGTAGCCTGCTGACCTCAGGCACACAGGGCTGAAGAGGGAGTCCACGTGCTCTGGCCACCTGTTACCTCTCAGCCTCACCCCTCCCTGCCCCAACACTTGCACACAGGCACAAGCATCACAAGCTGACAGTTCCAGTGATGCTCTACCACTTCCAACTGCAGGATTCTGCATCACTGAAAGATGTGATATTGCCTCCTGGCTCAAGGACCTCCCTCGAGCCTCCGGTGCTCCGAGAAGACTCCCTTGCCTCCCCACCCACCCAGGGGATTGCTCCAAGTAACACAGCAAGAAGCGAACTGAGCTTCTTGGGAAACTATCCCCTAAAGGAGCTGGGGGTGGAGCAAATGGGTAGGAGAAGATGGAGAGAGGCTGTTTAAGAACTAAAAGCAAGGGTGCTGGGGAGATGGCTCAGTGGTTTAAATCGCAGGCTATTCTTCCAGAAGACTAGATTCTATTCCCGGTACCTAGATACCATCTCCTCAAAGAGGCCTCCCTCAAACCTTCTCCTATAGCCACTCTCCTAACTCACCAACCCCCCACCCCACCTCAAACCTCCTACACACCGCAGTCCTCCTTGCTCCCCAGCACCCACCTCACACACCTGCAATCCTCCGACCGCAGAGCGTAACCATTTGGTTTACCATCTTTGTCTCCACTACAAAGTAAGCCCAATGAGACCAGAGTTTATGGATTACGTGTCCCAGCCTGACCTCTGCAACAATGCCTGGCTGCCACGGGAAGTCAATAAAGCTCAGTCAGTGGACCAGTGACCAGTAAGGAAGGCATTCTTCCTAGAGGCTGATTACAAAAGGAAACTGAAACTCAGAAAGGGGCAGGGACACAAAGTATGAGGAACTGTTTCTATGAGAACGTCAAGATGGCTTGCCCAGAATGCACGAAACCCTGGGTGTGAGTCCTAGCACCATCTAAACTGGTGTGTGGGTACCTGGAACCCTACCATTGAGAAGGTAGAAAAAAGTTCAAGGTTAAGGCTAGTCTGTGATACATGAGACCTTATTCCTCCCCCACAAAAAGCCACAGTGAAAGCTACTTATTTATATGCTAAACAAAAAATAACTCTAACTGTATGAGTGGTGCACACTTTCAATCCTAGCACTTAAGAGGCAGAGGCAGGCAGATCTCTCTGAGTCTGAGACTAGCATTGTCTATATAGCCAAGATCCAGGCCAGTCAGGGTTACATAATGAGACTCTGTCTCAGAGAAGGAGATTAATTCTAAGGAGAAATGGGCTCCTCGGGCAGATGCCTCATCCATCATTGTAAACCAGCACCTTGCCCAACGCTGGCACACAGCAAGAGCTTTGAATAAGCCCCAGGCTCCTGGTATGCCCTTACACTGTGATTTCTTTATAACCTGCTTGCGTAGTACCTTTCATACTTATTGACATGTGGAAGAACAGAAATCTTAACAAACAAAATTGAACCAGAAATGGAAAAAAAACAAAAAACAAAAAACAAACAAACAAACAAACAAAAAAACCCCACCCAACAACAATAGAAGGAGAAATACAGCTACAAAAGTGTAGCCCTCAGCACCCTTGTAGACGCTGCAAAACCAGCAAGGGGAGATGCTGACAGGAATCCCCAAGACAAGCAGGGGCCAGGAGGAAGTCAGGAAAATCTACATGAATCCTAAACTGTGTAGTCACTTTCCCTTTGAACACACTAGGCAAGTGCAGTGGAGGAACCTGGCTGGAGTCCCAGCTGTCACCAGCGACATGAGTAACCCTGGGCAGGTGAGCTCACCGCTGAGGCTTAGTTGTACCTATAAACAAAGTGGCCACTGGGACCTCCTCCAGCTAATAGTTTCCTAGAAAGGCTCCAATCATACACTCATGGCTTTCAGAGAGCGCCTACTGTGTGCTCAGATCTGAACCAGCATGAACTCCCCAGCAGGTAACACAGGAGGCAGGGAGGGGGCATTACCATGCACATGATCAGACCATTACTGCCTAGCCCAGGGAGGATCTAGAGGAAGCAGGAGCTGGGTTGCAATCCATCAAATTAATTGCCCCAAACTTGCCTCCTCCAGCCTCCTGTGTATGTCCTAATCTCCCCAGTCCTGCTGTCCAGAAGAAGAATGTGAGAGCTGGAAACTGCTCAGCCCTCTGGAAAAAAAAAAAAAAAAAGTTCCCCAGTGGTGAACTTTCAGCTGGCTCAGGCCTGCCTCCACTCACCTTCACCTTCCCTCCACCAGGAACCCTCAGAGAAAACCTGGCCTCAACCTTGGTCTCCCCTTCAGCTTTTAACCTTGCAAAGCAGACCTGTTCAACCAGCCCCTTTGGTAAACAAGACTTGCTTCCTCTACCTTTTCCGCCTAAAGCTGACTGGCCTGGAGGAGTGGACCAGGAAAAGCTGGGGCCGACCAGGCCTGGACAGAGGCTCCCTTATGGGTGGGTGTGGGGCAAACAGCCCAGGCTGAAGCCAGGTTCTAACTAGTTCAGCCCTGCTGGAAAGGAAAGCCACCTGCCCTTCTCTGGCTCTCAGATTCCAAAAAAAAAAAAGAAGGAAGAAAATGTGACACAGCCGTCAGGAACTTCTCTACCAGTTTATGACCTAGGTTTGACCTGACCTTTAGAAGCCCAAGGGTTGCAAGCAATGGGTGGGAAGCAGAAGAGAGCCTCTCCCACGGGAGGTTCCCTGACAGTTCCCACGTCTTCTCTCCCCTGCAGCCCCTTGATGTCCCAGACCTTTGATTCTGTGATAACCTTTGTCCCCCTTCCCTGGGTGACAGAGTTCTGAGACAGTCACACAGAACTTCCTTGGTAAAGGCTTCCTGGTGTTTCCCTCCCCAACCCTAGTCCCAGTCTCTCCTGCCTCCTTTCCTCAGCTGGCCTCAGGAGCAGAGTCCTTCACTGAAAAGTTACAAGTGGGTAATCACAGTGGGGCCATTGGGGAAGAAGGTTAGAGTCCAAACCCAAAGTCAGCTAGTGAGTGTGTGGTCAGGTTGAGCTGTAAGAGATCAAATCTACAACAAAACAAAAAACAAACAACAGGGGCTCGCAATATATCCCTAAATCTCTGCCCAGACCTGAGGTAATGGACGTAAGCTAAACTCCGATCTCTTCTAGTAGACCTGGGACCACTTCTCTGGGGCCTGCATACCTGGCCTGCTCACCTTGCAAAGCATTCCCCAGTCACTCTGGGTTTTACTAGGAGGTCACACAGCTACAGGAGGTAAAGCCAAGGCTCAGAGCCAAGGCTTCTGACTCTGGTTCTAGCCCAGCGTGTTCCCTGCACATGTAATCTGGCTACTCGAGGAACAAACTGGAGATCTGGGCTTGAAGAGATGATCCTGAGAATCCTCTAGAAGGCACACGCCCACGCAGAAGAGGGACAGTGACACTCGGGGACTCTGAACAGAAGAGCAACAGAGGGCATTTACAACCTGCAGCCTCCACCCCACACTTGATAAGCTCCGCTGGCAGTGAACGCACGCACGGCCCTGGAAGGCCTAGAACTCAAAATCTTGAGAGAAAGGAAGGAACCTCCCAAACTACAGCCCTAGTAACCACTTTCTTCCTCTAGGCCCTATAAAAGAAGGCCCAGGCTTCTCACTCTGTGGCCAGCTGCTCTTTGATGACACATTCCTTCCTGACCTGTACAATTTACTGAGTGCTTACGAAGTCTGCCTGCACCTTCTGTCTCTCACACCCTAGATGCTCAGTCATATTACCTAGACACACTAGTAGTGCACAGCTGCTTACAGGGACACACAAAAAGCACAGCTGGGACCATCTATGACCACAGGAATGTCTAGGCTCCTAGAACTCACCGAGAACAGAGCGCTCCCGACAGTTAGTTACTAGGCCACCCTGCCTTACTTCCCTGTAGTTGGTCATTGTGCACAAGCAAAATAGCAACGTCTGTTTGCAGACAGTACCCCCAACACACATAGAGAGCGGGGATGACTCAACAAGGGTTCTATATGACCACCAGACTCTCTGGGGTCTCTCTGGGGACTCAATCCATCCCTCTGCTGCGTGCTAGGAGGAGGGACGGGCAGGAGGTGGCAGAGGAAGGTACCAGCCTGTGAGTGGAGGTGAGGACGGTTGTCGTGTTGCCAGGAGTGAGGTTCTAACTAGGCCACCACTAGGACAAGCACACTACCCTCTCTATCTCTGTCCCTTCTATTTTTAAGACAGAAGCGCTGCCAAGCAGGGTATGTGTTACAAGCTGTCTGCTTCGGAGGCCAGGCCTCACCTGCCAGGTAGAGTCTCACAGGCACCACCTGCTTTCACCAGCTCCACCCTGTGGACAATAGCACGAGCTGTCTTAGAACGACAACCACCTTCCACACTCCCTACATCCCCTATAGTCTATGTTCCTCCAGTGATAGGCCCAGCCACACCCCTGCAGACCCTTTCCAGGGAGCCTCATGACCCACAGGGTGCAGCTACAAAACCTCTAAGTGACCAGCTTTGCAGCCTCAACTCTCCCAGTGTCACCAGTTTGACATGCTTCACATGGCTCTGTTCAACCTTCACCCTCTCCCTCCAACACCCAAGATTCCAATAAGCCCCCACGTGGTTTTCAAGATCAACCTGGAGGTGGACCGGCATCCCAAGCTTTCGCTGACCTGCCTGCCAATTGTTCACCAAAGTTCCCAGGGTCCCCTTATCAAATCGCTTGCATGGTGTCCTCTAGTTGGTGACACAGCTGTGTCATGTCTAGCCCAGGCTCGGGGCTCCTTGGGCACACCAGCGGGGCTGTGAATCATTAACTTGGTGCTTGCTATGTATTCACCAGAAGTTTCTGGGAGCACCATATAGCAGTGAACGATCCAGACAAAATACCTACCTTGAACTGACCTTCTAGTACTAATAAAAAGCCAGCATGCACAAATAGTTTCTACACTCAAGACCCTCTTGAGTACCCCACATTTTAAACCCCATCACACTTATCATTATTCCTATTTTGTGCATGAGGAAGCCGGGGCCCCAGATTATATACCTGCTCAGGATCACACCACAAATCAGGAAGTGGCAGGGCTGGCCTCAAACACAGACAACCCTGCATCAGAACCCATGTTCCTAACCTCTGTCCAATCTGCTTCTTCTTCCCATTTGGATGCTCACAGAGCCTAGGCCTGAGCTAGCTGTATGTTATTACATCAAGGACTCAATGAAAGTCCACCTCAGGAAGAGACCCTCAATGACAGATGCTGGATCAGTCCTCCCTGCCACCCCAGCCTGAGACCAAAGCTTCCCTGGCTAGTCAGCCACCACGCTGTTCCCTCCTGGGTACTTCCCTCCGTGCAGCACCCACGCTTTTTACCCTGGGGTCTCACCACACTCTTTGGCCATCCCTTCACCTGAAGCTGAATGGATACTTTAATTCCCCAGCTACCTGGACACTTGATACTCCCCAGAGGACAGCAAAGGTAGATAAAAAAAATGCTAAACTGAGATCGAACCCCCTCCAACTCCTCCATCATTACTGGAGCCTTTTCTGCCTTGCCACAGGAAGGAAGGCAGGGCTCAGGAGAGACATGACTTGTGCTACAAATTATACTCAGATTGCTTCCACAAGTGTTCCCAGCCAAGGTCACAATTAGGATGCAGCACTGGACACTGGACCTTTTTATCCGCTTGGTTAAACCTGACAGGACAACTGATGCTGTCGTCTGGAAAATGCCCATCACGAAGATGCTGAGCTGGCTGGACAAGACACCCAGGTGATCCCAGCAGGTCTGCATGACTGGAGTCAAGGAACTGAGGAATCTCCCACCCACATCTGGGCAGCACAACTGCTACAGAGGATAAACCGCCTGTGGATACAAATATGCGCCAGAGGTATTAAACAGTTCTGCTGTGTTCTGGGAATTAATACCCCACATACTTTTGTTGTTGCCTTTTAGGGGAGTGATTTTGTTTAATTTTCTTGAGACAAGGTGTTACGGTGTTGCTCATGGTGCTCTTACGTGCACAATCCTCCTGATTCAGCCTTCCAAGTGCAAGATTACAGGTGAACACTACCACCCTTGGCCATATTATCCTTGTTTAATCAAGGCAAAAGAACCTTGGGAAAGATACCAACACTCATCCCATTTTACAGAGGATTAATAACTCACCCAGTTCCACAGCCCATATGCTCTCTCATGACCCCACAGCCATGCTAACTGAGTCTAGAGTAAGTCAGCTGAAGCTGGGTGTAAGGCCAAGTCGGCTAAGGCCTCAGTACTGGGAGAGCCAGGAACTCTGAGTGGTGGTTCCTCCTCTCCCATTTGAGCACACACCAGGCAGGCCCAGAAGACTTTCCCCTGTGAAGGAGTGCCACAATGAAGCACACCACAGGGGCCCAGTGAACCACATAAGCTCATAAAGATAGTCAGGAAAGGGAGACTGAGGCACACCAGTAAGAAAAAGTCAAGAACTTGAGGCAGACCAGTTGTGGCATAAGGTTTTTTTATTATTGTTGTTGTTGTTGTTTTTTATTGAGCTCTACATTTTTCTCTAGTGGCATAAGCTTTTAACCTCAGACGCAGAAGCTGACAAATCTTTATGAGTTCAAGAACACAACAGTCTTCATAGACAGTTGCAGGCCAGCCAGGGCTACATTTAAGAAAAAGTGGGTATGTTGGCTGGTCTTATGTCAACTTAACACAAGCTAGAGTTATCTGAAAGGAGAAAAACTCAACTGAGAAAACGTCTCCATAAGATCCAGCCATAAGGCATTTTTGTAATCAGTGATCGGTGGGTAGGTCCAGCCCATTGTGGGTGGTGCCACCCCTGGGCTGGTGGTGGCACACACCTTTAACTCCAGCACAGAGACAGGCAGATCTTTGAATTTGAGGCCAGCCTGGTCTACAAAGCAAGTTTCAGGACAGCCAGGACTACACAAGAATCCCTGTCTCAAAAAAAAAAACCCAAAAAACCCACAAATAAATGAATAATAAAACAGGAAAAAAAGAAAGGAAATAGGAAGGAAGAAAGGAAGGAAGGAAGGAAGGAAGGAAGGAAGAAGGAAAAAAAGGAAGAAAAGAAACCAGGTCGTGGGAAGCAAGCCAGTAAGCCCCCTGCATCAGATCGAGCCTCCAGAATCCTGCCCTGTTTGAGTTGCTCTCGCGACTTCCTTCAGTAATGAACAGGACTTCAAAGAGTAAGCCAAATACACACTTTGCTCCCCAGCTTGCTTTTTGGTCATGGTGCTTTTAGCAGCAATAGAAATCCTGGCTAAGACAGCAGGGTTGTGAGGAGAATGAATATGAATAAATGAAAATGAACTTGAACCTGGCATAGTGGTTCACACCTATAATCCCAGCACTCAGTAGGCTGAAGCAGGTGGACTGCCGTGAGTTCCACAGCAGCCTGACTACAGCTGCTGGATCACAGAGTGAAACCTGTCTTTTAAAAAAGGCCAGCATGACGGGGCAGTGGTGGCACACACCTTTAATCCCAGCACCCGGGAAGTAGAGGCAGGCGGATCTCTGTGAATTCGAGGCCAGCCTGGTCTACAGAGCAAGTTCCAGGACAACCAAGGCTACACAGAGAACCCCTGTCTCAAAAAACCAAACCAAACAAAACAAAAGGCCAGGATGGTGGTGTGCACCTTTAATCCCAGCAGTGGCAGATCTCTGAGAGTTCAGGGCCAGCCTGTCTATAGTGAGTTTCAGGCCAGCCAGGACTACTCAGCAAAACAAACAAGATGGTGCCAGGGTCATAGCTAAGTCAGTAAGTGTGTGCTATGCAGGCTTTTAGACCTCAGATCCACACCCAGCGCCCATGGAAAAGGTAGAGTATGGTGGAACAAACTTATAAACCTAGTACTCGGGCAGAAGAAATAAGTAGATCCCTGGACATCCCTGGTCAGCCATCTCAGCCTAAGCAGCAGGTCAAGCCCAATGAAATCCTGTCTCAAAATAAAACAGTAGATAGTTCCTGAGAAACAACACCCAATGTTGACCTCTAACCTCCACACCCAAGTGCACACACAAGCACATATAACCTCCCATATGCATACACCCACCCATCCATACCCACCTACACACAGGTTCCAGACCTGCAGGTGCCAACCTCAAGCTCAGCTAGGCCCCTGTTTGAGTTACCAGGCCTGCTAAGCCCCTTCCCCATAAGATGAAGCATTAGAACCTGGAGAGTTCCCTGAGTTTCAACTCCCGAGAGAGGACATTTCTGCTCCCACCCCAGGGGCCACTGCTCCATCACCAGCCCCTTGTCAGAACAAGGTGTTAGGACAGAAAAGTTATCACCTTCTCTCTGCCTCCTCCTACAGTCCTCCTCCCACAAGAAGTGTCCACAGACAAGTTGCTGAGAAATGACCTCTGAAATGACTTCCAAAGCCCAGTCATAAGTAGCAGGAAAGCTCTACAAGAGGGCAGATCCTTTCCCTGGGGACACACTTTGTTTTTTTTTTTTTTTCCTTTTTTAGCTTTACTTTATTTATTTGTGTGTGTGTGTGTGTGTGTGTGTGTGTGTGTGTGTGTACACAGAGACGTCAGAGAACACCTCTGTATAGAGAAAGTTCTCTCTTTCCACCCTTTGTGGGTCCCAGGGATCAAGCCTGCTTCATCAGGCTTACATAGAAAGCATCTTTATCCCCTGAGCCATCTCATGGGCCCATCAATTTTGAAATCCTATCTCCACTTCAGGTGGCACTAGGAAAGGAGACTCCATCTCTACAGACAGCCAAAGTTACAGACGTGAACCAGGACGGCTGTCTCCTCTCCCAGACACTGCTCTCCTTGTGGAAGAACCTTCAGTCTGCCAGATATGAGAGGGGAACAACCCAGGGAGAGACGACCCTAGATGCTGGCAGGTGTCCTGTACCCTTTGCACCTGGTACTTGGCATGTGTCAGGCAGGGGGCAGCATGGTCAGACCCCAGGCCTGCCTGGACAAGCTGTGGCCCCAGTGTAGCATAGTCCAGACCCCCACAAAGGTCAGGAACTCATCTACTGTCCCCCTGTTATGGGGAGAGGGGGCAATGTCTGCCACCAGTGGGACTCTGCCCAGAAGCTTCCTCAACAAAAGACTCCCAAGTTTGTTCCCCATGTGTTACCAAGTGTAACACACCTCTCTTTCACGGGCCCTAGCCTCTAACTGAACTTGTACAGGTTGAATGTTTTTTCTGAAACAAATCTCCCTGGCCTCCACAGTACGTACTGTCAGGATTGGTGGAGGCAGGCCAAGCAGGGAAAGGGGCTGTGGTCACACAAATAAAGGCTGCTAGGCAGCGCTCGCTCTGCTACCTAATCCAAGGGCACCAATTCCTCCCTGTGTCATAGGGAGATTAAAAGAGTCGTTCCTGTCAAGTCTGGTGTGCATGTCAGTGCAGACAGACAGACATAAAATAAACAAATAAGTAGATATGTGTTACAAACCTGTAATCCCAACACCCAAGAGGTAGAGGCAGGAGGACTGCCTGCAAGTCCCAAGCCAGATCAATCTATGTAGGGAGTTCCAAGCCAACTACAATACATGGTAAGAGTTTGTCTCAAAATAAAGTAAAAACAACAGCAAAATCCTACACAAACACAAAATAAGTAAATCAGGAAAGCCAGTGGGTTTTCTTAAGGCCTAGCTCACTTTTAAGAACAAACTCCGAAACCTTCCTGCTTAGTCTAGGAGGTAACCAGTACCAACTTAGTACCCCCACTTCAGATGCCAAGATGATCTTCAACACAGTATCATCTTCCAGCACTGAGCACCCATGCTGCTTTCAGAATAAAGGGGTACACTATGGGTTCTAATTTAAATATCTATTACCAGAACTTGAAGCTAATTACTTTCCTTTCCCTCAAAGAATTAATATCCCCTGCATTTCAGAACCCATCTGGTGTCAAACACAGAGACACACCTACAGTCTCAGGTGAGGAGGGTTGGAAAAAAACCAAAGGCAACCAGCTCAGAGAGACCAGCTGAGCTCTCTCCAGCTCCTGCTCACACATCAAAGAGAAAAAAAGTAATTATTCAAAGCCTACATAAATGGATGTAATTTTAGGTACTACCAGTTCCATTTAAAAATGCATGCATGGGTACAGTGATTATAGATATTTAGCTCACAGCAGCCGTCTGTCTATTATTTTCTAAATCCCAGCTCAAAATGTGCTAAGAAACATACTTTTCTGAGCACTCCCCTGGCCAGGCTACATAAGCAATTCTCCTCCTTTGAACCCTGACCATGGGCTCTGGTTCTTCTTCCCATCTCAGCTCACAAAGTCTTACCTTCACCCAACTCTAACCTACTCTTCTCCTTGTAAATCAGCCCGTTTCTGGGGAGACAGGTCAAAGGTTAAATCAGCAAACCTGCATATCTACTTGGCTAAACATTGACCCTGTACCTGACACTGTCCACAGGGAGCTGGGGAGCTGTTTGGGACACAACCCTAGTCCCGTTAGGATCCCCCAGGACCAGCTCAGAGATGACAAGACCAGTATGGTGGTGTGGGAGGTCATCCTGTATATATGTTGTTTTTAATGGTTAATGAATAAAGAAACTGCCTTGACCTGTGATAGAGTAGAGCTCTACAGAGTAGAGCTAGGTGGCGAAAACTAAACTGAATGCTGGGAGAAAGAAGGCGGAGTCAGAGAGACACCATGTAGCCACCACAGGAAACAGACAAGCCAGAACCTTGCCAGTAAGCCACAGCCTCATGGCGATACACAGATTAAGGGAGATGGGTTAATTTAAGATACAAGTTAGCCAAAAATATGTTTAAGCTATTGGCCAAACAGTACAGCAAATAATATGGTTTCTGTGTAATTATTTCGGGGCTGAGCAGCCGGGAACAAACAAGACGCCTCATACAACAGTATGGTACTGTCACTTACCATCACCACCATCTGCTGGCACTCGGACTCCCACACAAGACAGTCATCCCTGGTTCTGAGCTGCAGCCTGCTTGCCACCAGCCAGGCCTCCTCTGCCCTCAGAAACTCTACGTACTTGTAGTTTCTGAGGTGGGAGATCACCACCCTCAGGAAGACATAGTCCCCACTCTATGGCCACCCTTGAGATTGACCAGATCCTTATTAGACTGGGGGCATAACCTGGGCAGAGGTGAGAGTGGTGCAGTCCATCTCCACAGAGGAAACAAGACCAGACTCCTGCTCCCAGAATTTCCTCTGAGCAAAAGCATGGACACTGACAGACAGTTGTGGCCTGTCCCCTAAGACCTTTCATCCAGTTCTATCTGACTGATTGGCATGGATGAGGAGCTTCTGTGATGAAAGACACATGCCCACGGGCCTACAATGTGCAGAGCAGTGGGCACGGACCTGCAGCTAGGTTATCATTTTTCCTTCTCAAATGACACTGGGAGGAAAAGAGCATCATTGCTGTGCAGATGCAGAAGCTGAAACTAGATGTGGTTTCACTTTCAGCACCATGAGAACCACCTGTGGCACCTGTGCGGGTTCCCAGCTCTGCCCCCAGAGGCTTGGATCCACATCCTGGACTGAGGTTCTAGCTGAAGCAGCTCATTAAGTGTGTCTAATAGAGACACCGAAGTTACTGCCTACCTGCAAATGAGCAAGATGCCCTGCCTGATAGTCCAAGCAGGAACCCCAAGGAAGCCTTCCACAAGGGCAGCACAGAGAGCAGGGAGTGAAAAGGACATACCAATCCCGAGCCCAGGAAGCCTGTTCATGCTCCCTCTGGATACACACAGTCACACAAATCTTCCAAGATCAATAACTGCTCTTTGGTATTCAGCACCAATCATTTAGTTCCCATCTTTCAATTACAGACCCGTCTCAATACAAAATCATAGTTTTCAGTGAGGCATGCTGGCAAGCCTGCAGTCCCAGTACTTGGGATACTGGGATAGGAGAACTGCCATGAGTTCAAGACCAACCTGGACTACAAAATGAGATCCTGTCTAAACAACAAGAACAAAGAATGAAAAGGGAAAGCAAATAGGCACAAATCTCCCTCTCTAGCCAGGCCTCAGGAGACTTTTCCAAGGACAGTACAGCAGCCCCTTGGCCAAAAGCACTGCACCTCTCCTAGCAAGGCATGTCCTTCACAGAACTAACAAAGCAGCCATGCTAAGGGTTAATTTTCAGCATGTGCCCTGCTCTAGCTGGTCCACTAAGCGATCGTGATCACTACCCCCACTTTCTAGGTAAAGAAACATGTGGACACAGAGACTGACGTGGCCCAAGCTAGAGACAGAATCAGGGTTTCAAGCCAGCACTCAGACTATAACATCGCTGATTTGTTCTTTTTGAACAGGGTTTCATGGACCAGGCTAGCCTTGACCTTGCTGTATATCTAAGGATAACCTTGAAATTCTGATCCTCCTGCCTTCACCTCTGCAGTGCTAGGACTACAGAAGTGTGTCATCCACGCCAGGGTTAGGCAGTGCTTGGGGCTAAACCCAAGGCTTCACGCCGACTGTGCAAGCACTTCACCATTCGAGCTCCATCCCCAGGCCAGCATCCTGGTTCTACAACCACTGTGAGGCTCAGACTCAGACCAGCAATGGGAGCCCCTTGGGCAATGTTCCACCATCCCTATCCCCAACTTGGCTTTCCTGAAGCCAAGTTGCCACTGCAGGCTTTGATCCAGGGCCCACCCAACACCTCCACTCCTCACACAGATGCTATGACCCACACCACCTGCTCCCCAGAACATGTCAGCACTGGCCCACTGCACAGCTGTCTGCCTTCCTCAATCTTCCCATGAAGATCCTCAAGTCCCTCCTCTCAGAGCCAAGCCCCCATCACTCAGACTGAAACTGGTCAGGATCCTCTCTGCTCTTGCCCTGGGCATTGCTGGAAGCAGGTAGAGTGTCTTCTGTCTCTGTCCACAGAGCCCAGTGTGAAGACCCTTCCGCTTCCAACCCTGTAACTGAATAGATGACTCTGCCAAAAACCACCCAGCCTCTGGCTAAATTCTCTAATGAGGCACTCGCCTCTTCACAACCCACTGGGTCCATCTACGAACAACTATGGCCAACTCAATTTACAAATGTAGACAACACAAATACGGCAGTTTTGAGACCTTGTCTGGTCCTAGCCCATAGGAAGGCCAGGCAGCATTGGCCTGAGCACAGGATGGAATGTCCTCACTACATTCCCACATGGTAGAGTGGGTTCCTGGGAGGCCCAGGAGAGTGTATGCTAACTCCAAGCTGCCAGACCTAGATAAGAAGTGCTGGAGAGCCCCTAAGAGCACTGGCTGAGACCGGTTGGGATGTGGACATGCTCTCTGGCAGGCCCTGAAAGACAGCCTGGCTCTTTAAGTAGGCTTAAGAGGCTCATCAGCCCTAAGCTGGGTCAGTTGGCATCTGGGGAGGAGGGAAAAGGAGAGGTGGAAAGGATTAAGGTGTGTGTGTGGGGGGGGGGTGTACTAAAAATGAAGAGATCCACACCTCCAGAGCACCAGGAATCTCCTCATCACCCTTACCTGCCTGAGAAGCGCAGCTCACTCACTTTTTCCTCAGGGTCTTTATGAGGGAAGCCCAAGATGCTTCTGCCTTGGGATCCTCTGAGAAAGTGCAGAGAAGGAATGGGAATTGGAACAGGAGGCACCATGGGCCAGGGTAGAAACAACACTAAATTTGGAGTCAGGATGACTCAGGTTCAAGTCCCACCTGATGCTCTGGTCACAAGCAGCTCTTTAGCTCCCCACCTGTGCCTCAAATGCCCGATCTGTACAAATGACAGTTGAAATGCCTGTCTCTAAGGAGTCGTTTAACTGTAAAGTGTCAGAGGTTGACACCTATGGTCTGAAAAACACCAGACACCTTGTCTGTTCTCCAGTGGCCAAGGCTGATACCAGATGGCTCCCAGGAACCCACTCTACCATGTGGGAATGTAGTGAGGGAAAGAACTCTGTGAGTTCAAGACCAGTATGGTCAATCCAGAGACTTTCAGGTCAATCACAGTTACATAAGAACTCCCTTTCGAAAGAGAGAGAGGCAGAGGGAGAGAGAGAGAAAGAGGGAAGGAGGGAAGAAAGGAAGGAAGGAAGATGACCTGAGGTCACAGCAGTTTCTGGGTGGCTTTCCTCTGGGCACTAACAGTGCTTTGGGGACTAAGACCCAAAGAGACCAGAAAGCCAAAGACTGGTCTCCCCATACTTCCTTGTCACCTAGGACTTTGGAGAGAAGCTGGCACCTCCTGGGGCAGATGTTTTTATTTGGAAAAATGTAAAGCTCCATACAGCAAACCTGATACAGCTTACCAAAGCAGTGATCCCAAGATAGGTAAGGGGGAGGATGAATCAATTGTAAAGTCTGCAGAAGCCAGGTGTGGTGGTGCAGGCCTGTTATTCCAGCACTTGGGGGGCAGAGGCAGGAGGATCAGCAGTGTGGCCAGTTTGGGACTCACAGTAAGACCCTGTTTTGACCACCAAGGGTGGGAAGTCATTCGGTGGTAGAGAGCTTGCGCAGCAGTTCCAAAGTCCAGCACAGCCAAAATGAAGTCTGCATGTATGACATTTTCTCTATCCCAGTCTCCTAGGAAAGCAGACCTTCCCCTTCTGTCATTAAGTTTGTGGTTCCATGTTCCCTTCTGTCATTAAATCTGTGGTTCCTGTGTCTGAGAAGCCCACGCTTGGGTAAAAATACCTCCAGGCCTCTCCCCTCTGAGTCTGGAAAGAGGGAACTAACAGGTGACTGTAAGAAAATCACTTTACCCTATGGACCAAATCTCTACAGTCAAAATAAAATCACGTTAAGACTGAACCAGATAATGTTCATGGAACACTCTGCAGACAACAAAAACATTCATTCAAAAATGCTTCTCTTCCCCAGAAATCAAAAAACAAATGTTTTGACAGCCGTGTGACAAGAGGCAAGCACCACCATATTCCTCCAGGTTCTTCCCTGTGCCAATATTGACTCACAACACCACACCAGTCTGAGATGCTGACTCCTACACTAAGCTGGAGTGGGCATCACAGTAAGCAACCCAGTATCCCACATCCTAGTAGGTCCTGCTAGCTGCCACTCTCCAAAACTGTGACTTGACCTAGAGTCTTGTATATGCAATTCAATGATCCAATACTGAACGGGAACTCCCCCATCCCCCTGCCCTTACGTTTGCATCAGCCTCACTAAACAACCTGCACCGGCTTTGGACTCCATTGCTCTGTAGCCCAGGAAGATCTGGGATTTGCCATCCTCCTGCTTCCTGCTCATAACCTTCTTGTCAAAAGTCTAAGAAGTGCCAAATTTGTCCCCTTGATATGTAAAGAGAATGAAAAGGCTGTCCCGTGGCACAAGCAAGTGTTTCTTATTATTTTCTCTTTGGTAGTGCTGGGAACCTAGTCCTCTGAGCGACCTGTCCTCCATCCAGTACTCAACACAGGAGAGACTCAGTGCAGGAGAGACTCCCACCCACCCTCTTCACACAGACCTACCTGCTGCAGGGGTAACTGGCTCCCCCGTGGGTCAAGAGCCTGGCAGCTTTAACCATTTTCTTAGAGGTTTCTCCAGCTCTTTGGAGGGCCTGTTTTGAGATTGTGCCACAAACCACAGCTTTAAATCCTTCCCTCAGCTTCTCACAGAAAACTGGTAGCACTTTCCCACAGATCCAGTGCTAAATCCGTGATCCGGCTTCCCCCCTGATAAAGTCACCAGAAGTGCAAGGTAAAGGGTGGGGTTATACCCAAGCCAGCCAAGTGGGAGAGCCTGCTCACCCTCCAACAATGAGGCTTCGGGAGGTCCACTTCAAATACACGTATGTCATTAGCACCCAGAATTCATTGTGTGACTGTCAATTTCTGGTCTGAAATAAAATTCTGGAAATGCTGTATCCAAGTTTCAATAGCTTTCCTCAAGGGCCTTCCAGCTAATAGGGACATCCCCCTCAACATCTGCCACACCTGGCTGACTCTTCACTTCCTCTTTAAACTGTCTGAAAGATGAGGTGCTACATGCACAAGGCACATCCTAAAAACCATGGTATGGTTTTTACCATGGTCTACAGCACGGTGTCTTTGAAGGAGGCTAGAAGCCATGGCTCTCGCCTAGCCCAGCTTTCCCGTTTCTCCCAGCCTATGTCCCCATGCGCCGCGTGGCCTCCCTTCCCCTCATCCTGTCCAGTGGGCCTTGAGTCTGCATACTCCCGTACTGTGTTTTATAGGAGGGCATGGTGCTGATGAGTCATTCAGCATCAGAGGTGACTGACCTGATATCTACATGTAAATCAATATTGATATTTGATATAAATAGATATGAATTATAAAACATATAATATATACTTTAAGCTTTCCTTTACTTAGAATGATATTAAACAAACCAGAAAATAGTGATGCGCACCATTAATCACAGCACTGGGGAGGCAAAAGCAGACAGACCTCTCTGAGTTTGAGGCGAGCCTGGTGTAAGAAGCAAATTCCAGGCCAGCCAGGGCTATGCAAACTGTCTCAAAAAAAAAAAAATGAAATAGCAAATTAAAAAAAAAACATGACAAGTCTAAAAAAAATATGAACAAGTTTTATATTGTAGGTTTGTTGATTTATCTCCTTTTGTTTGACAAAGGGGCTCAAGTAACCCTGGCTGGCTTCTTAAACAATTAAGTATTATATCTGAAGATGGCCTTGAACTCTTGAACCTCCTGACTCCACCTCCAGAATGCCAGAATTGTTGGTTGAACACAGTCTTACATTGCAGCTTTGTTTTGTTGTTGTGTTTTGGAGACAGAGACTCCAATAGGTCCTACTCCTGTAGCGCAGACAGGGCTCTAACTCAGTGTGTCACCAAGGACGACCTTGGACTCTAGCTGGCCTCACCTCCTACTCCCAAGTGCAAAGATTAGTGTGACCACACCCATTTGACTACAGCACCTTCATTGACACCCCCTTACCTTTCAATAAAGGGCCTTTCCTTTTCATTTTGCATGGGACCTAGAAGCTACCTACGTCACTGGCTCTGCCCCTAGGATGTTTCAGGCTACAGAGCCGGGGGAAACAATAAAAAACCAGCTCCACTCCAAGCCTTCAGCGTGTCTTTCTCGAGTCCTACTACCTAGGGAATGGCATCTGCACAGGATGGCCCCACAACACCCCAAAGATAAGGCTAGAGGACCTGAGCTAGGTGGCACCTTGTGTAATCAGTTGGTCTCTGTTTAGACCTTGGAACAAAGGTAGAAGATGCCAAGGGAAGTCAAGGAAAGTGGGGGATCTGGTCCAATGGCCAATATATGAGGACATCCCCAGATGAGAAGTGCTGAGCTCATATGATCAAGGAGCCAGAAAAGGCTGCCTCGGCCCTACTGGCCAGGATCCTGCTTTGAGTGTTGCTATTGACAATGAGTAACTGCATCCAAGATGCCTGGGTCCAAACACCAGCCCCAACAGGTCTTCTCTTGGCTTCCCTGCCTCTATTCCATACACAAGTCCTCTCACTAGCCAGGAATTTTAGAAGACTGGACTACTTAATGAATACCATGAATACCCAAGGTTTCTTGGGGACACAGCCTCTTCCATGACTCCAGAGGACAGACTGGGTGTCAAGCCTCAGAAGCAGTGGACAGGTCTGCCCTCAAGGAGCAGCCTCTGAGCAGAGTGGGATGTGCCCCCTGACCCCCAGCACACAAGTGCCTAAGGAGGATTACTCACAGAGCAGCCCTAGAGCTGAGCCTGTGGCTCAGACCTGTAAAATCCCAACTACTTGGGAACTAAGGCAAGAAGACTGCAAGTTCAAGGCTGGCCTAGGCAACTCAGTGAGAGTCTGTCTCAAAATGAAGAGTAAAGAAGGCTGGGGGTGGGGGGTGTGCACAGCTTCCTGACAGAGTAACAGCCTTGAGTACCTAGCTTCATTACATGAGGCTATGTCTTAAAATAAAACAAAAAGCTAGGTACAGTGATACATGCCAATAATCCTAGCATTAAGAAAGCTGAGGTAGGGGGATTATGTGTTCAGACCAGCAGGGCTACAGAGTGAGACCCTGTCTCTAAGTAAATAAATCAGACAACAGCTATGAATACCAGTAACAGTTCCTGTATTTTTTCTAAGAACTCAAAAAGATTAAGTAAGCACCATGTGGTACTTAACTAGCTCTTAGGGAGCTAGAAAGTTCAAGGCCAGCAAGGGCCCAGACTACACTGCAAAACCTTGTCTTAAAAAAAAAAAAAAAAAACAAAGGTGGCAGATGGTGCAGATCCCTATGAGTTCAAGGTCACCCTGGTCTACAAAGTGAGTTTCAGGATGGCCAGAGCTACATAGTGAGACCTTATATCATTAAGAACAGGAGCTGGAAAGATAGCTCAATGGTTAAGAGCCCTGGCTGTTCTTTCAGAGGACCCAAGTCCAATTCCTAGCACCCACATGGCAGTTTACAATTGCCTGTAACTCCATCTCCAGGAGATCCAACACCCTCACACAGACATACATGCAAACAAAACACCAACTCACATAAAATGAAAATAAATAAATCATGAAAGGAAGGAAGGAAGGAAGGAAGGAAGGAAGGAAGGAAGGAAGGAAGGAAGGAAGGAAGGAAGGAAAAGGTTGGAGAGATGGCTCAGCAGTTAAGAGTACTGACTACTCGTCCATAGGACCCAGGTTCAGTTCCCAGCACCTGCATGGCAGCTGAGCTGCCTGTAACTCCAAGACCTGACACCCTCACACAGGCAAACATGTAGGAAAAATACCAATGCACTTGGGTGCTAGGATAAAAAGTGTGCACCACCACTGCCTGGCCACAAAATCTTTCTTAAAGGGGATGGTCACACCATCTCACCTGTAGTTGGGAGAATCACTAATGTAAAACATAGCCAAAAGTGCAGAAATAAACTAAAATCCATATCTCATAGTTCAAGGTTTTCTGCTTTAAGAAACAGACGCTAGATTAACATCTCTGCTACACAGGGTGCAATGGCACACACCTGGGCTCCCAGCCCTTGGAAGACGGAGACAGGAGGATTCTGAATTCAAGACCAGTCAGGGGGCTGGAGAGATGGCTCAGCAGTTGGGAGCACTGGCTGCTCTTCCAGGAGACCCAGATTTAATCCCCAGCACCCACATGGCAGTTCACAACTGTCTCTAACTCCAGCTCCTGGGGATCCGACACTCTCACACAGACAGACACAGAGGCAAAATACCAATGCACATAAAATAAAGAAATAAATTTAAAAAAAAAAAAGACCAGTCAGGGGCTGGAGAGATGGCTCAGTGGTTAAGAGCACTGACTGCTCTTCCAGAGGTCCTGAGTTCAATTCCCAGCACCCACATGGCAGCTCCCAACTGTCTGAAGATCCAGTTCCAGGGGATCTGACACCTTCACACCAATGCACATAAAATAAAGTTAAATAAACCGTAAAAAAAAAAAAAAAGACCAGTCAGTCTAAGGATCACAGCAAGATCTTGCCTCAGAAAACTAGACGAGGCTTAGAGATGACACATTTGTCCAGTATGTGCTATTTCCTGCATTCATGCCTCCATACTTCCAAAGAAATTTTAAAAACAAACAAACAAAACAAAACAATGAAAGGAGGAGGGGACTTGTGAGGAAGAAGGGATCCAGAGGGAGTAGGAGTGGGTAGGAGGAGTAATGCGGTGTGTGGGGGGGGGAGGGGGTGATCAGAACACATTAAACAACTGGACAGGATCTGGAATCACCTGGCGGGGGTGGGGGGCATGCTTCCAGAAACATCTGTGATTCAGTTATTCAGATCATGCCTGTGAGAGATTATTGGAATTAAGTAAATCAAAATAGAAAGACCCACCTAAAAAGTAAGAAGCATTATTCCTGGGCTTACAAAGGAGAACGTCAGCAGTGCAAGCATTTTCCACGTCTGTCAGTGCAGTGTGAGCGGCTGCTTCGGTTCCTGCTGTCTTGACCCCTGCCATGACAGACTGTGACCTTGAACTGTGAGCCGGGAATAAGCCCCTCCCTTCTGTGGTGATGCAAATGAGAATGGCCCCCATAGGCTCATAGTTCTGGATGCTTTGTCACCAGGGAGTGGAACTGTTTGAAAGGATTAGAAGGACTAGGAGATGTGGCCTTGCTGGAAGAAGTGTGTCACTGGGCGTGTGTTTAGAGGTTTCAAAAGCCCACTCCAGGCCCAGTCTCTCTCTGTCTCTCTGTATCTGTTTCTCTCTTTCTCTCTCTCTCTCTCTCTCCCCACCTGCGGATGGGGATGTACTGCTCCAGCACAATGACTGCCTCATGCTTCCACCATGATGAGAACAGATTGACCCTCTGAAACTGCCCCAAGGTTCCTTTAGAAGAACTGCCCATGGCCACGGTGTCTCTTCACAATAGAACAGTGACTAAGACAACTTTCTTCAATAAATTGCTCCTGTCCAGGCACTGGATCACAGCAACAGGAAAGAAACTAAGGCACTCATGGATGGCGTTGTCAACAAACCAAAAGAAAAACAAAACCCATCTCTGGTAAGTAGCAGGAACAACTGTCGCATCCTGAAAATACCACACGTCTTTCCCCCGTAAGGAAACAAAGTCACTCATGACTCTGCTCGGTCCCTCTGACTTTACTGACTCTTTAGAAGATGCTTTTCTCCTACCCCTAAAATCACAAATCCAAAAATTCTCAGTCTAAGAAAGCAGGCAGGGTCAGGCAGATAGTTCAGTGAGCAAAAGGTGCTCACTACTAACCCTGACAATGACCTGAGTTTGACCCCCCTTCTCCAGGAACCACATGATGCCAGGAGAGAACAGACTCCCCAGGATTGTCCTCTGACCTCTGCACACCCCATGGCACACTACAGCGTGCAAGTGCACATGCACACTTTCGCTCACTCTCAGCCCCAAGCTTCAGAGTCATACATCTATCTCAACCTTCCTAATGCTGCAGCACTTTAATATAATTCCTCATGTTATGGTGACACCAACCATAAAATTATTTTCATTGCTACTTCCTAACAGTAATTTTGTCGTTATGAATTGTAATGTAAATATCAATACTTTCTTGTGATGAATTGCAATATAAATATCCATGTTTTCCAATGGACTTTGGTGACCTTTGTTGAAAGAGTTGTCAGACCCCAGAGGAGTCATGACTGCAGGTTGAGAACTACCGATCTATATGGCCTATTCCAACTTTTTTTAAAAAGACTTATTATTATGTATCCAGTTTTCTGTCTGCATGTATACCTGAAGAGGGCATCAGATGGTTGTGAGCCACCATGTGGCTGCTAAGAATTGAATTGACGGCCTCTGGAAAAGCAGCCAGTGCTCTTAACCCCTGAGCCATCTCTCCAGTCCCCCACAGTCCCATCTTAAATATAAAACCGCAAAATGAGATCATTTTGTTGTTGTTTTTCAAGACAGAGTTTCTCTGTGTAACAGGGTTTCTCTGGCTGTCCTGGAACTGGCTCTGTAGACCATGCTGGCCTCAAACTCACAGAGATCCACCTGCCTCTGCCTCCCAGTGCTGGGACCAAAAGTGTGTGCCAACACTGCCTGGCATAAATCTTTTTTGTCATCTATTCAAGCCTGCTTCTACCCCAGCCTTCCCATCTCACAGATATGGGTACCACCATCCAGGTACCTCTAGAAGTCATCTATGGGCATGTGTGAGTTTGTACGTGTATACTTGTGTGCGTTCTTGTGTGTACATGTGCACATGTGTGTGAGTGTGTATGTATGCGTGGATATAAAAGCCAAGTCAAATTCACGTGTTGCTTTTCAGATGCCCACCTTGGGTTTGGAGATTGCTTCTCTCCCTGGGACCTGGGACTTACAGACTAGGCTAGGATGACTGGCCAGCAAGCCCCAGGCTTTCCTGTCTCCACCTCCCCAGAGCTAGGATTACAAATGTACGCCACTGCGCTGGATTTTTATGGGCTCTAGGAGGAGTCCTCATGCCTGTGTGACAAGCACTTTAGGAACTGAGTGAGCTCTCTCCCTAGTCTCCTAGGAGTTGAGTCGTCTTTGAATGTTCTTTCTCTCAGACAGCATCCAATCCGTTAGAAAGGTCTAAACCCTCCATCCAAAGCACAGCCCGAATCTAAACACAGTTCTCCATGTCTGTTCTCCACCCTCTATTAGTTTTCTCTGGACCACAATCACAGCCTCCTATTACTCTCTGCTGCCTGGCACAGCTGCCCACCAGACCCCATTCTGCCTAAAACGGCCAAGCAGAGCACGCCACTGTCCCATTTAAAAACCTGAGTCTCCTCCCTGTGCCCAGACGAGAGCTTAGCAGCTCTTTACCTTGGTCCAGTTTCACCATTTACCTCCCTACCTGGGACTCCCTTAGCGTCACTCTCCCTTGGTCACCACCTTCAAGCCACACGAGCCTCGTCGCTTGCTAAACTTGAAGGTTTTCTGCCTTAAACATTTTTCTGAACTGATTTGCCCCTACTGGCCACCACAGCAAGGATCCGTCTTGTCATTCAAACTCCAAATGTCACCTGCTCAGAAAACGTCATCACAACCTTCCAATCCAACAAGTCATCCAACACTCCTCACATCCCTTCGTGCTAATTTTCTGCACAGCAGTCGCCGCTGCCTGCTCGCTCTGTTTTCTTTCCTCCTGTGGGTATCAAATCAGCGGGCAGGAACAGTGAGCACCTCCCTTCCATAAATCTCATCCATCAGTCCCAGCGAGTCCCAAGTGGTGAAGGAGGTTCGGGGACTTTCTTCACATATTCTGACCCAGGTCTAAACCGTGTTTCCAACTTGGTGAAGATATGAATTCTGAATCACAGTCCCCCACAGTACATACACCTAGTGCTAGTCAAACCACCCGCCGGAAGACCTTTGGCTAGTTCATTCATTCGATAAACAAACATTTACCGAGCTCCTACTCTATGCCAGTGGGGCAAAGGATCAAAGACAAGTTCTGACTCCCAGGAACCACAGGAAGCAAAGCGAGGAACACCGACACACAGGTACCTTCCCGGAGCGGGAAAGATTAAGACTGTACGCGTGCCCCTTGTGGCTTCGAGATCGATCCACACAGCCCAACGGACCCAGAGAAACTGGTGGAGCAGCACCCCGCGGCTCAGGCGGCAAAGCTCCCACTCTACTAGCCCAGGCAAAGCAGACAGTGCGCGTTCGCCTGCGACCGGCGCCCGCCGAAGACTCGCGGGTAGAGTTCCAGGATTATCATTGGCTGACCGGGAGCCCCACCCCCATCCCATCACCGGAGAACAGGGATGCAGTCGCCGGGGTCGCGCTCCAACTCTCCCAGGCGATCTCAGCCAGCGTGGCCAGACACCACCTTCCACTAGCGTCGCGGGCCCCCTTCCCCCTCCCCCACGCCCAAGCCCTCAGGCCACATTCCCGACCCACACGAGCCCCACTCCCTGACACCCGCCACTGTGCCCAACGCACGCCCGGGGGTAGGCGTGTCCCGGGAGCTGCGGAGTTTGCTGGCTCGACCGCGGGCGGGCGGGACCAGGCCAGGCCCCCTGCGGCGCTGCGAGCCCGGGTGCGCGGCCGTCCCCGAGCCCGCCACCCTCGGGCACACAAACCCCGAGCGCCGAGCCCGCCAAGGCTGCGCGGGAGCGAATTAGGTGCGGCCGCGGTGCGGGCTCACTCACTCGATGAAGAAGCTGGCGCCCTCCTCCGTGAAGCCCTCCTCCCAGCCGCGCGGCAAGTCTGTGGGAAGGCGAGAAAAGTCGGTCAAACTCCCGTGGCCGTGGCGCCCCCCGACACCCGACACCGCCCCCCGACGGCCCCGCGCCCACCTGAGCGGATCATGTGACCCGAGTTGACCGGCTCGCCGGTCCGCGGGTGCAGCCAGGTCGTGCAGCCGAGCTGGTCACTGCGGGAGAGGTGCACCTGTTAGCGCCACCGCCTCACACGCCCGCCCCGGGCCCCAGCCCCCGGCGCCCGACCCCACCCGAGTGCCGCCGCCCCTCGCGCACTTGATGAAGAAGACACGGCCGTCCCGACAGACGCCGTACGACCAGTGCTCAGGTAGGGTGTCCCGCCCGACCGCCGCCGCCATGTTCGCCCAGCGCCAGAGCCCCGGGCCGGGGGAGGGGGGGGAGGGGTGAAGGGGCGGGGTAAGGGGCGGGGCGCGGCGGCGGGGGTGGGGGACAGGGGTGCACGAAGTTAGGACTGAGTGAATGGGAAGGATAAGAAACAGGGAGCTGGAGTAGCAAGAAGTGAGGGGCAAGGAGTTAGATGGGAATAGGGAGGAGAGGGACAAAATGTGGGGAGGGGTAGGGAGAGGGGTCCAAGAAGTTGGAAGGAGTGAGGGAGCGAGGCTAAAGTGGGAAGGGGCTGAGATACGAGCGACTTGGCTGGACCTCACTGTGTCCTCCGTGCTGGATGTTGCGTGGGCTCCCAACTTTGGTGACTCGGTCTGGTGTCTGAGCCCGAGATGTCGCGGCTGGTGACTCCAAAGTTCCCTGGTGCAGGGGCCGGCCGGAGCGCAGGGCCCCTCAGCCTTTGTCCCCTGAGATCTGCGGGCGATGGAACAGACTGACCCCACCACACACACACACGCACACGTACACGCACACACACACCTTTGCTTCAGGAAAACCAGCCGACCTGCACACCCGCAGCTTCTTTTCCCTTTTCCCCGGAAGTATGCTTCTTTCTTAGCCTAGGAGCACCGAACAGGTTTCTGCTGGATTCCGGAGCAGCCTCCAGGGCTTCTGTAAAATAAGTGAAAGGCTGGCCTCTCATTCCGACTCTGGGAAGACTGAATTGCCTGTGATTCCGGCTCTGGGAAGACTGAAGCAGGAGGATTGTTGCTAGTCGAGAGACAGCCAGAGCTGTTTAAGAGTTTCAGGACAGCAAGGGCTACTATGAGACACTGCCATAAAAAACAAAAAGTAAAGTTTAAGAATGGGGTCTAGGAGGGGCTGTGAGCAGAGCTGGTGGAGCAGCTTCGCTGAACCCTGGCACACAGTGGGCGCTCTAGTAACCCCAGGGCAAGCTGGCATTCATCTTCCCCAGCTCACAGCAGGGCCGTGGGCCAGGACCACCTTGGTCCTCTTCATGCTCCCACACATCTGAAACTGCCGAGATCACAGGCTGCATCTGCCTTCACTTCTCAAGAGTGACAAAAAGAGGCGCTGCCTAGATTTCCCTACTCAGTCCGCAGCCTGTAACACTTACCTCTTTAAGTATTCAACTCTTGGGGGGTCTCTCCTGAACCCCCAGAGCACAAGAGACCCTTCTGCTGCTTTAACTCACTTGTTTGCACCTAACTGACATTTGTGTGTGTAACTCTCTTGTTCTCCCCAAAACTAAATGTGTCAGTTGGACAAGAGAAGGGGCCTTGGTCTGTCCCAAACCACAGGGACGATCCTGGGTGCCTGAACAATCCTGGGTCATGCTTTTAGTAATTCCTCGATAGGAGAATGGAAAACCCTCAGACACCCTGTCCTGGTCACACTGGAAGTGGGTGGAGCAGGAAGTTAGGCTGTGGGCAAGGGTCAGGCCAGCCTTGCAGGGACATAGCTGCAGGTCTGCAAAGGCTCACCTGAGTAGGGCTGCACAGTGGGCCCTGGAAGGAGAGAGGTGGGAGTAGGCTGGACCCCGAAGGAGGCACGGCTGGAGCGCTCCAGGGGAACCTAATGGAGCACAGGCTGACCTATGAAAGGGGTGTGGAGTGCTAGGAAGACAAAGGGAGCCTTCCTCGGAAGAAGTTAATAAGAAGAGAGTTGCTGTGCTTGGGGATACGGAGCCTTCTGTCTCTGACCCAGTTCTTGACCAAACGAACACAGAATAATAGCATCTTTATTATTAAACACTGATTTAAAAAGAATATATTAGATGGGCAAGGATATGAAGACACAGTTAATAGAAACTGAACACAAGTGACTTTTAAGTAAATGGGAAGATAATTAGTCCTTACATAATATCAAGTATACAAGTAAAAATTATAGTGAAATTCTATTTTATAGACGTTGGATTGGCTTAAAAAAAATATTCAGACCGGGCGGTGGTGGAGCATGTCTTTAATCCCAGCACTCAGGAGGCAGGGGCAGGCGGATCTCTGTGAGTTCGAGGCCAGCCTGGTCTACAGAGCAAGTGCCAGGACAGGCTCCAAAGCTACAGAGAAACCCTGTCTCAAAAAGCCAAAAATAAATAAATAAATAAATAAATAAATAAATAAATAAATAGACAAACACTCTTGTTCATTGTTGCTGGGACTATAAAAATGATTCTGCCTTCTTGAAAGCAATTTGGCAGCAGCTATTACAAGTACACATTACTTTGACCAGGAAACTCCACCACCAGAAGATTATCGCACAATGATGTCCCTTCAGTGTTAAGTGTGCATACTACTGCTGTTGTAGAGGACCTGGGTTCGGTTCCCAGCACCTACTTGGTGGGTCACAAATATTTGTACTCCTGTTCTAGGGGTTTGTATACCTTCTTCTGAACTTTGAGCACATGGAACACATGTGGTGCACATGCAGGCAGGCAGGCAAAATGTAAGTACATAAAATAAAAAATATTCTTAAAAAATATTTTGATCACATACTACCCTGAAAGTATATTCATGAGGAGTTGTTCCAGAAAAAAAAGTGGGTTTTTTCCTCATAAAATGTGTGTATGAACATTTACAGCAGCTTCATCTATAAGAACAAAAACTAGAAATGGCCTCTTAAAGGTGGTTGGTTAAATAACCAGTCCCTCTCCTATGCCACAGAATTTGACTTCCCAACAAAAACTTGGCATACAGCCATGAGGGTGGAGCTCAAGACGTTAATACCAGCTGGGTAGTGGTGCACACCTATGACTCCAGCATCAGGAGCAGAGGCAGGTGGATCTCTGAGTTTGAGGTCAGTCTGGTCTACACAGCTAGTTTCAGGACAGCCAGATGCTGTGGAATAAGCATTTTGTATACTGTGAAGTCTTGTTGTTCTCATTGTTAATAAAAAGATGATTGGTCGATGCTTAGGCAGGATTTTCTGGACAGAGAGAATGCTGGGGGAAAGAGGGTGGAGTCTCAGGAGAGGCCATGAGACACAGAGTAGGTGGGAAGTACATACATGAGGTAAACAAGACTCAGGGAAGCACCTAGATCAATATAAATGGGTTAATTCAAGTAATAAGAACTAGCTAAAAGTGAACCTAAGCAATTGCCTGAGCATTTATAATTAATATTAAGTCTCTGGTTGTTTGGGAACTGGCTGGTGGGACAGAAAAGTCTGCCTACAACTAGGACTATACAGTGAAACCCTGTATCAAAAAACAAAACAAAACCAACGAAGATGTTAATACCAAGTTTTCAAAGAGCAAAGTCAACCTAAAAAAATTCACATTTGACTCTATAACATTCTCAAAATCTAATATCCAATATTAATTTTAAAAATTCATTAGGGAGGGCTGGAGAAATGGCTCAGTGGTTAAGAGCACTGACTGCTCTTCTAGAGGACCCGGGTTCAATTCCCAACACCCACATGGCAGATCACAACTGTCTGAAAATCCAGTTCCAGGGGATCTGACACCTTCACACCAATGCACATAAAATAAAGATAAATAAATCATAAAAAATTCATTAGGGATCCAAAAAAAAATCATTAGGGCTGGGTATGGTGGCACATGCCTTTAATCCCAGCACTAGGGAGGCAGAAGTCTCTGAGTTTGAGGCCAGCCTGGTTTACAAAGTGAGTTCCAGGACAACCAGAGCTGTTACACAGAGAAACCTTGTAACAAACAAAAAGAAATGTATTTTTTTCAAAGATTTATGTATTTATTATATAAACAATGTTCTGCCTGCATGTGCCCCTGAAGGCCAAAAGTTGGCACCAGATCTTATTACAGGTGGTTGTGAGCCACCATGTGGTTGCTGGGAATTGAACTCAGGACCTCTGGAAGAACAATCAGTACTCTTAACCGCTGAGCCATCTCTCCAGTCCAAAAAATGTATTTTATGTGTATGGGTGTTTGACATCTGTGTCTATGTGTCATATACATGTGGTAGCCTTAGAGCTACCTGGCAGCTAGCATCAGATTTCCTGGAACTGGAGGTATAGACCACTGCTGGCTTTTATATGGGTGCTAGGAATTGAACCCAAGAAGAACAGCCAATGCTCTTAACTACTGAGCCATCTCTCCAGTCCCCTAAATGTAATTTAAATTATTTATTCTTTAAAATTACAGCAGTGAAATGTTGAGGAGGTAACTCGGTGATCACTTGACAGCACTTGCCTGGCTGAGGTCGGAGACGCTAATTCAAGCTAGTCCGGGCTACATATCAAGACCTTGTCTCAAAAACAAAACAAAAGCAATAATAAAATATAGTTGTATAAGTCACAGCTATGATGATGAAAATCACAGGACTTTGCAGGGAAATGATGCATGACAGCTTCAACTTCATTTCACATTTAAATGTTTAAATATAAAAACACTCTTAGGTAAAGTGCCCTCTCTGTGAAAAATATACACCAGGTCTGGCATGGTGTTCCACATCAGTAACCCAAGCACTTGGAAAGTGGAGCCAGAAGCATGGGGAGTTCAAAGCCAGGCTACATAAGGAGCTTGAAGCCACTCTGGGCTATATAGTCCCTGTCTCATACTACACCCCCACCCCCCAAAAAGGTGTAGGAACTGAGGAGATAGCTCATCAGTAGAGCATTCGTCTAGCACGTGTGGGTCCCTGAACCATCCCCAGTACAATGAGAGAGATAGACACACAGAAAACAGCCAGAAGAGGGCACTCATATCATTGCAGATGGTTGTGAGCCACCAAGTGGTTGCTGGGACTTGAACTCAGGACCTCTGGAAGAGCAGCCAGTGCTCTTAACTGCTGAGCCAACTCTCCAGCCCCAGGTATTTCTAATGCACACTAGTTAATAACCACCACTACATACTTTTTCACATTTCGCTCTCTGTGATTAAGGAGAGGCACACTACAGTCTAAGAACCGACATCAAGTCTGGGTTCAGAGAGACCATGTCGTTCCATCCTAGATGGATGTGATTAATCAGAAGAAAAAGTACTGTTTCCCCAGCACATGTCTGGTCACAGGAATCTTTCCAAGAAAGAAAAACAAAGAATGGCTATTTTGAGACTTATATTTTCTTTACCTGAGTTCATGTATCAGCACTTGGGCTGGTTCTATGGGGATGGGGCTTAAGATTGCTTGAATACATAGGAACTTGAGTGCTTCTCTGGGGTGGGCAAGATGAGCACTCTTGTCTCTGTTTCCAGAATAGGATACCAAAGCCCCCAGAGAGGGGAAGTGGGTTGTCCAAAGCCACATGGTTTAGCATGTAAAGAAGTCCAGGCCAGGGCTCTTAAACCTTTAAACTTATGACTCCTAATACATAGATATGTAAGACAGATGGACAGTAAAAATTTTACTGATAATAAATCATAAACTTATTTATTTAGGTTTTTCAAAACACTTTCTCTGTGTAATTCAATCTACAGATCAGGCTGGCCTGGAACTCAGAGATCCGCCTGCTTCTGCTTCTAGAGTGCTGGGATTAAAGACATGCACCACCACCACCTGGCCATTAACTTATTTTAAAATGATTATTTGGAGTCAGACGGTGGTGGCACATGCCTTTAATCCCAGCACTCTAGAGGCAGAGGCAGGTGGATCTCTGTGAGTTCGAGGCCAGCCTGGTCTACAAAGTAAGTTCCAGGACAGCCAGAGATACACTGAGAAACCCTGAGAACAACAACAACAAAAATTATTTGGTATATTTATAATTTTACTATTTATTAAAGTTAAAGATGAACTTGCATGCTAATGAAATGGATGTGTTTATTTTTACATAAAAATTCCATCTTGGCTGAGAATCTATGATGTTTTTAAGAATATTATGAATTTAATTGTTGTTGATACTGCTTTGCATGAATTCATAATGCAAACCGAGAGAAGGATGTTTAAGGCCTTTTCAGAAATTGTGAATTCTGTACCAACCCCAAGCCAAAATTCATTTAATGATTTTGTTAGAAAATCCATGTTAGAACTCTAATAATTTTGTTTGTTTTGGTTTTGGTTTTTTCTTTCTTTTTTTAAATTATTTATTTATTTTTACTTTCTGTGCATTGGTATTTTGTGAGGGTGTCAGATCCCCTGGGCAGAGTTACAAGTTGTGAGCTGCCATGTGGGTGCTGGGAATTGAACCCAGGTCCTCTGGAAGAACTGTCAGTGCTCCTAACCACTGAGCCAGGTATTTTTGGTTTTTTCAAGACAGGGTTTTTTTGGTGTAAGAGCTCTGGCTGTCCTGGAACTTGCTCTGTAGACCAGGGTGGCCTTGAGCTCACAGAGATCCATCTGCCTCTGCCTTCGGAGTGCTGGGCCTAAAGGCGTGCTCCACCACTGCCTGGCTTCAAATAGTAGTTTTTATAATCAGCAATTCTAGGGCTAAAGAGATGACTAAGTGGTTAAAAGCACTGGTTGAACTTCTAGAGGACTCAGGTTCAATTTCAGTACCCACAAGGCAGCTCACGACCATCTGTCACTTTCTGGGCTGGCCTTTGTGGGTACTGCAGATGGTTGGAACCTCCAGCTCGCCCCTGCATGATTCGGAAAGCCCCATTCCTGTCTCCCTCGCCAAACCCCGCCCACTCAGAGAATCTCCTAACAAAGAAAAGGCACCGAAAAGCTCAGTTCCCAAATTAATAATTCTTGGTGGCTACTGGAGTTTTCTCCCCTGAAGTTGCCAGGGGCCCAAGTCCCCACCTAAAGGGCTCAGCTTTTGATTATATTTGGGCATAAACCCAGCTTGTGGCGGACACATCATCACCCCCTTGCCTACAACCTATATAAGCTCGCTACTTTAGTTCAGGCATGTGGCTTCTCCTGCCTTAATCTCTGGGACTGGAGAACCCGCCCAGGAGTTGCTTTGCTCAAATAAACCTGTTGCTATACTTTTTCAATTTGGCTTGATCTGACTTACTGCATCAGTGGAGAAACCTACTGTGGGGTACAGAAAACCTATTAATACATGCAGACAAAACACCCTTACGTATAAAATAAAATATTTTTTAAATTTATATATGGGTATGAATGTCTTGTGCACATGTATGTCTGTGGACCACATGCATGCCTGGTGCTCATGGAAGTCAGAACAGGGCATCAGATCCTCTGGAACTGGAGTTATAGATGGTTGTGAGTCCCTAAAATAAAATTTTATATCAAATATTCTAACACAATACAACCCAAAGATATGCTAATTTGACACTTGCATCTTGAGGGATGAATCCTATGAAAATATTAAAGTCTTTGTTTCCCATAGTGAAACCATCACATTTCTCTCAAAGCAGAGAACAGTATGTACAGCAGCAACACCATAGTTCATAGCTGGGTAACCTTGGACCTCAACCAAATGTTTCAGGCCATGCTGGTTGGCACTGCATGGCATGATGGTGCACACACAGTGCAAAATGCTCCTGATGTGTGTTCAGAAGACTCTGGTGAGGTCACATGATGCAGCACGGGAAGAACTTCCAGAAACATCTCAGAAGTATTACACATTTGGTTTTAAATTAATTTTTGGTGGTTCTGCACTCAGAACCATTTTTTGCATTGTCACCCTTTTGGGACCCTCATCCTGAGTTATCATCTCCATATGATGTCATGGCACACGGTTTCAGAAGCTGGAGTCTAGGCTTGGACCACTCTCGAGATAGCTTCCATGAACTCCTGCCTACATATCTGTTTCCAGATAAAGCACCAGCTACGGTAAATGGAATTTTTTCCCAGAGGCTCTTTCCTTTGGCCCTCGTGCTGAGCACAACACTGTCCCCTCAATTTAAGTGCGCAGAAATCCATATTCAAAGGTGAGTCCAAATGTGATTTAGGGCTGACATGGCGGGTCAAAGCTATAATTCCAGCTGTGATTCAGGAGACTGAGACAAGAGGATCTTGAGTTCCAGGTCAGCGTGAGCTACAGTAGTGAGACCCTTTCGCAAATAAGCAACAAAAATGTGATTGTGTCAACCAAATGTGTATGAAAGAATTTTCTACCTCCAGGTGATCCATTACTCCCTGTGTTCTCTCTAGGGACAGCATGGCCTGGTGACTTTAGAGTCAGCCCTGTGGCTCCACATACTGCTCTCCGCAGCAAACTGTGGGGCATGGTAGCAGACTGTGACACAGCCTGGAACCCACATCTGGAGCTCTCACTACTGGAATAAGGGCTTAGAAATGAGTCCTTTCAATGTGGGAGGACAGGAGGCTGAAACCACTGCAGAGCCTGAAGCTAGAACACCAACATGGGCTATCCTGGCCAGGTGCCTAATAAACCCCCACCCTGAAGCTAGAACACCAACATGGACTATTCCAGCCAGGTGCCTAATAAAGCCCCACCTTGCCCACCTGCTGTTAAGCTCCCCCTAAGCCGTCAAGGTCCCCACTGTAGTGAATCAGCTCCCCCCACTCCCCCCCACAGAAGGTCTCCTCAGCCCTCAGCCCGTCTTCACTTCTCTGATATGAGCCGCTGTATTTCTGTTGCTGCTTTTCTTTTAAGATCCCTTTCCATGACTCAGTTGGGAGAGTGCTTGCCTAGTTTGTATGAAGCCTTGGTTTCAATCCCAAGTGCCACAAAAAAAAAAAAAAAGAAAGAAAGAAAGAAAAGAAAAAGAAAAAGAAAAAGAAAAAACTAGGCATGGCAGCACATACCTGTAATTCCAGTACTCAGGAGGTTGAGGCAGAAGGATCAAAAGTTTAAGGTCTTCTTGGCTACACAAGAGTTCAAGGCCAGGCTAAGACACTGTGATCCTATCTAAAAAGTTACAAAATCGGGGCTGAAGAAATGGCTTAGAGAATAAGAGCACAGGCTGCTCTTCCAGAGGTCCTGAGTTCAACTCCCAGCAACTGCATGGTGGCTCACAACCATCTACAATGAGATCTGGTATCTACTTCTGGCATGCAGGCATACATGCAGGTAGAATACAGTTTACATAATAAATCAATCTTTAAAAAAAATACAAAACCTCTACCCTGTCCTAAGAAACTATCATGTTAGTCCAGAGTTAGAGACACATAAGGGGAAAGTGAGAAAATAAGTATCTTAGTTAAGGGTCTCTGGGTTGCATCACTGCTAGTCGTGACTCTGCAACCACGACACCTGCTGGACAATAAAGATTATTACACCTAAAACAATTTACTGGATCTCAATGTGACAGACTACATTAACATTGAAACTTTTAGTAACTTTTTTTGCTAGTACTATGGACTGTATTCTGCAAGGCTTATATGGTTATGGTGATACATCCACTTATTGGATATTGGGACTCAGCTTTTTTCCTCATATTATATCCTTAAGAAAATGGTTTGATAACAGAGCCAAGAATGAGGACTTTTAGAAATAATACAGTCTTTACAGACTAATAATGAATACCTAGTTGACAGGATTAATATCATCGAGAATCAAAAGTTACCTGAAAAAAATTAATACTATTGAAAAGGGTAACATTAATTTGACAGACAAAATTGAATCCATGTCTAAGGGTACTGAGAAATTATCTGAAAGAATTCATACTGTTGAATTTGACAATCAAAATTTGTTAAAAATTACGATAGGTTAGTAGATAAAGCATCTCTCCAGGATAGCAGTCTACACACTATTCAAATAATATCCGAGGATGAGGTGTTATCTTTAAAGGAGAAACTTCAGACCTTGGAACCACATGTGCAGAATGAGGACCAGAGGCTAGGTGCCTCAATGAAATCACTAGAAACATATACAGGCCAGAAGATTCATGCATTACAAAAGACAGTAGTAAAAAGATTTGAAATGATTGAGGAAATTATTGGAGCTGATGAACAGGGAAAGAAGGTACAAGGACAGAATTCAACATCATCAGTGGCTGTCAGAGATGATTTACCCAGGGTTTTAGCTTCCTACCCTGTAATCTACTCTGACAAAGCATCAAGTACTAAAGGCCCGAAAGGATCAAAGAAGGTAGATGGATATCTATAGAAATGAATTATCTAAAAGAAATTAAGCAAACTGTCATAATTTATGGCTTGCATTCTGCATTTGTTAGGGAGATAATACAGACATGGGCTTCTAAAGCATTAAGGCTATATCACATGACTGGCTCCAGTTAGCTTCAGCAGTCCTGGATGATGGGCCCCAGTTGATGTTTAAATGTTATTTCAGGAATGAGGCTAAAATTTTAGAACAACAGGGAAAAGCAAAAGGATTTGAGACTTCCCAAGATCGAATTTTTGAGAATTCTTGAGAAAGGATGCAGGAGGGAGAAGAAGAGGGAGAAGGTGTGGGAGATGATTTCTACTTAATCTTAGCAATGTGGAGGTTGAGGCAGGAAGATTGCTTAAATCAAGAAGTTTGAGGTCTGGCAGAGATGCGTAGTGACTCCTGTCTCCAAAAATTTAATAGCCAAGGTGAAGATTGTCCTCGTGTCTTCCTGCAGGTCCTCCATTCTCAGCTTTCCTGCCTTCTCTGCATTTCTTTTTCCATTTAGGTTCAGGAAAAACTAAAATCTCTCTCTCTCTCTCTCTCTCTCTCTCTCTGTGTGTGTGTATGTGTCTGTGTGTCTGTGTGTCTGTGTCTGTGTGTGTGTGTTTCTCTTTCATTTACAAATTACAAAGAAAAAAAATTTTCTCAAATCTTTTTGCACATACATTGCCCACATTATGTCCTGGGACCACCCAACCCAGTGCATCCCAACACTGTAAGGTATTTCCATGACTGGGATAAGTTGAGGTAGGGTGCTTGACTAGCTCGTGTTCGGACCTATGTTCAATCCCAGCACTGGAAAACAAAACAAAAAGATGAATTTCCTGTGAACAAGGGCCTCCTCCTATATGAGCAGTTTAAGCCTCTATGATTAAAATCAGGCTTTTTTTTAATGGTGCTCTTTTTCATGGTTCCTCTTTAGCTACATACTTCTTCCAGTCAATAGCAGTCAATAGCTCACTGAAACAGACAGTGAACATAAGCTTCAATGAGAGGCCCCTGAGAACAGCCACAAACTGTAACCAGATTACTACCCTTGAATCTGTTTGTTCGACTGATACAGGCTGTCACTATGTAGTCTTGGATGACCTGTAACTCAGAGACCCTCCTGCCTCTGCTTCCTGAGAGCTGGGACTAAAGGTGTGCATCACCAGGCTGGCTTCCTTCTAATCCTGAACTTTCCTCATGTATCCATTCTTTCTGGAGGAACCCCCTCTCACTGGGCCCTGTGCCTTTCCCACTCCCACTCCACCTCCCGGAGTCATCTCTCAAGAGACATCCTCCTTACCCTGCTTGGCTTCTTTGGTGCCCTGTTCTTGACCAAGTAGCTTCCCCTTCTTCTCCTGCTCCTCCGCATGTACACGTCCAGCATGCACTGCCTTCCCAGACCCTCCTAACGTCTTCTAGACTGTTGTTTGTTAAGAGGAAAAGAGAAAAGCTAAGAGCCCTGAACACTTCTTAGCAGGCTGGTACCCTATTGTCACGTCTGTGCTTATTAATCAGTCAGCTTTCCAGAGTCACAGGGAACTACAAGACCGTAAGGCTGACACATTGTACAAGACTGCAGTGGCCCCAGAGTTCCTCTGAGCTGTGACCTGGTGCAGTATGTGCTGCCTGTCACACTGTTTCAGTGACTCCGGATTCCAGAGTACTGGAAACACCCTATCCTTATGCCCAGAGGACCCACAGACATCACCAAGGCAGTCTACAAAGTCCAGTTGCTGTTTTGGAAGCGCTTTACATGAGCTAAAACCAATGTCCCTAATGCCTTTTCATAGAAAATGCTCCTGCTTTGCAACTGCTCTCTCGTGGGAAGCAATGGAACACCATAGAAAGTCATAGCCATGCCTTGCTAGGCAATGGAGACAGATTCCAAGAAAGGTGACCTCCCAGATAGGTGTCTCTCTCCCTAGCACGACTGAGACTCAGACAGAAAGATTACAAGTTGAAGGCAGCCTGGGCTACCTCAAAGGGATGCACGCTGTCTGCAGACATCTGAGTGATTTCATTTCATCCTGTACAAACATCCTAGAGTGGCTTCTATAAATAGGATTACTGGGTGGTGGTGATGGTGGCACATGTCTTTAATCCCAGCATTTGGGAGGCAGAGGCAGGTGGATCAAGACCAGCCTGACCTACAGAGTGAGTTCCAAGACAGCCAGGGCTACACAGAGAAACCTTGTCTCGAAAAACCAAAATAAATAAATAAAACAAAATAAAGATGACTATAGTGTCACTAGGTGGTATTTTATGGTACCATACCCATGTCTACAATATGTTATAGAATGGAAACCAACAGACAATGTGTGGGCATTTTTTAAATGTTTTTGAAGATTTATGTGCAGGTGGGGGTGGGCTTTGTGGGTGTGTGTACATGAGCGTGGTGCCTGTGGAGACCAGAAAGGGGTGTCAGATTCCTGGAGTTGGGCTTACCCCACCTAATGTGGGTGATGGGAGCCTAACCTGGGTCTTCTGGATGAGAGCAAGCACTCTTTACTGCTCTCAACTGTTTTGTTTTGGTTTGGTTTGGTTTGGTTATGTGGATACAAGTGCTGGTTTCAGGCTGCAGAAATGGCTCAGAGATTAAGAGGTTAAGAGCACCGACTGCTCTTCCAGAGGTCCTGAGTTCAATTCCCAACAACCACGTGGTGGCTCACAACCATCTATAATGAGACCTGGTGCCCTCTTCTGGTGGGCAAGTATATATGATGGATCAGTGGTTGAAAGCACTGGCAGCTTTTGTAGACAACCTAGGTTAACATTCCGATATCCATATGCTTGGTCACAACTGTCAGAAATCCGGTTCCAGGGACTCTGACAGCCTCTTATTACCTCTGCAGGCAGCAGTTACACAACATGGTACACATATAAACATGTAGGCTAAACATTTATGCAGAAAAATAACTGAGTCTTTTTCATAAAGACTTTTTTTAAATAAGTCATATAGACACTGTTTTAGTCACTCTGACACTGCTGTGACTGTGACTCTACTGGGCTGGAGAAATGTCTCAACTGTTAGGAGCACTGGCTGCTCTTCCAGAGGTCCTGCTCTTCAGTTCAATTCCCAGCACCCACATGGCAGCTCACAACTGCCTGTAACAACTCCAATTCCAGGGTATCTGACACCTTCACACCAATACACATAAAATAAATTTAAATTATGTATATGAAATCCTGACCATTTTCATAAAGGACGGCTTTATTTTGGGCTTATGGTTCCATTACCCTCACAGCTGGAAAGTGTTGCAGCAGCAGGCCTGGTAACTGGAACAACAGCTGAGCACTCACATCTTAAACCTCCTGCAGGAAGCACAGGGAACAAACTGGAAATTGCACAAGGCATTTGAAACATCAAAACCTGCCCCTGGGGACATACTTGCTCCAGAAAGTTCACACCTCCTAAACCTACCCAAACCAGTCCTCCATCTGGGGATTAAGTCTTCACATGCCATAGATAAGAGGGCATCTCATTCAAACCACCACCACCGTGGCCATTCTCAAGTCTGTATCCCACATACACTTACATTTATAAAATGGGAGTAATAATGTTTCACAAAGAGGTGCTTAAGGCCCAGTGCCAGAGCCTTTGTCAGGGATCCTGACACTCCCAATTCCATCCCTCCTATGGAGAAAGAAAAGAGAGAGGATTAAATCACATGTCTGTGGGCCCTCTGGAGCTCACACACTTCACTGAGGAAGGGTGTTCTCACCCCTATGCCTTGGGTATTTTCTTTCCGTCTGTGAGCCTGGGCATATTTTAGAGGTTTTGATCTTGAGCTTGGGTACTCAGGGATAGAGCATTTGTCTGGATTCAGTTCCTAGCACAGAGCGATGCGGGTATGGAGGGTGATGGAGGGGAAGGAGGAGGGGATAGGAAAGAGAAGCAGACAGGAAGAAGATGGGGCAGTAGGAGGGAGAGAGGAGTTTTCACCTACAACTCCATTGTTCCGTCTGGAGGGGTAGCAGCAGCCAGAGAGAGTTCCCAAGACAACTGTGGACACAGATGCAGCCTGATCCTCTGGAAAGTCTGGGCTCCCTACTGCTTCCTACAGCTCAAGTGCATTCAACTGAAACAGGAATTAAAAATATATTTGGAAGATTACTTCTCCAAAGGACCAAGGGGGCTGGAGAGATAGCTTGGTGGTTAAGAGTGCTTGCTTACTTGTTCTTCCTACAATCCTGAGTATTGTTCCCAGCATCCACACGGGGCAGCTCACCTTTCATTCCAGCTCCAAAGGATTCTGTGTCCCTTCCTGTTCTCTGTAAGCACCTGCAGACACGCATAAACACTCATATTCAGGGGGCTGGAGAGATGACTCAGAGGTTAAGAGCATTGACTGCTCATCCAAAGGTCCTGAGTTCAATTTCTGGCAATCACATGATGGCTTGCAGCCATTGATGATGAGATTTGGTGCCCTCTTCTGGTGTGGAGGCAGGCAGAACACTCTATACATAACAAATAGATCTTTAAAAAGAAACAAAAAACACCTCATATTCACACTCACACACATGCACACACGTACAGAATCTTTTATTTAAAAGCCCTACTAGAGCTGGGTAGTGGTGGTACACACTGTTTGGTCAAAAGTGACAGCTCTATATCCAAAGAGTCTGGGATGATTGGAAGTGTCACCCCAGTGTCTGGCATCCATTCTGGGATGTTTGGTCATAAATATCACCTCAGTTCCTTGTCACACCTCTATATCCAAAGAGTCTGAAATGTAATATTAAGCTGAGGACATCACCCCAGCCCTCTAACACCCTATATCCAAGAAGTCTGGGATGATTGGAAGTCCCTGGCCTGGCAGTTGCCCTGGCCTGGACTCCAACTCCCAGCATGCCAAGCGCTGACCCCTCTCTGGGGAGAGTCAGGACCACTCCCCCAGGCTATTTAGGTTTGCACCAGAAAGAAGAACATATGGTTTTTGGGTTTGTGTGTGCACTCCCTCTGTCTTTCCCCTGCCATGCCCCCAGCCACCCGGAACCTCCTTCTGTTAAACACAGGCATTTGATTTGTCTTAATCTGGTCTGATTGGATTTCTTTGTGCAGGTGGAGAGGCTTTTCTTAACACACACTTTTAATCCCAGCACTCAGGAGGCAGAGGCAGGTGGATCTCTGTGATGTTTAGGCCAGTCTGGTCTACAAAGCAAGTTTCAGGGCAGTCAAAGCTACACAGAGAAACCCTGTCTTGAAAACCAAAGAAAAAAAAAACAAACTCCTGGCTGGAGATGATTTGGCAATTAAGGGCAGTTAATTTGCTCTTGTAGAGGACCAGAGAACCAGGGTTCAGTTCCCAGCACCCACATGGCAGCATACAACTTGTATTGATGTGGGATTCTCCTCTGTATGCTGTGAATATCATTGGTTAATAAAGGGTCTATAACAGAGCTATAGAGGAATAGAGCTAGGTGGGGAAAACTAAACAGAATGCTGAGAGAAAGGAGGTGGAGTCAGAGAGAAACCATGTAGCCCTCTGAGACAGACGCCGGTACTTTACCAGGTAAAGCACAGCCACGTGGCAATACATAGATTAATAGAGATGGGTTAAATTAATATATAAGAGTTATCCAATAAGAAGCTAGAGCTAATGGGCCAAGCAGTGTTTTAAATAATGTAGTTTTTTGTGTGATTACTTTGGTTCTGGATAGCCAGGACAAATAAGTGGCCTCCTCCTTACAACATTGTATAACTCCAGTTTTAAATCTAATATCCACTTTTGGCCTCTGTGAGCATCAGGCACACACATGGTATACATATGCAAGCAAAACACTCATACACATACCATAATAATAATAAATAGTTTTTAAAAGACTGGGCATGGGGCTGGACAGATGGTTAAGAGCTCTTCAGAGGTCCTGAGTTCAATTCCCACCAACCACATGGTGACTCACAACCATCTATAATGAGATCTGGTGCCCTCTTCTGTAGTGTTGGCATACATGCAGGCAGAATACTAAATGATAATAAATAAATCTTTAAAAGAATAAAAGAAAAAGAAAAACACTGGGCATTGGTGGCGCACCCCTTTAATCCTAGCACTTGGAAGGAAGAGGTAGGCGGATCACTGTGAGTTTGAGGCCAGCATGGTCTACAAGAGCAAGTTTCAGTACAGCTAGGGCTACACCAAGAAGCCCTGTCTCAAAACAAAGGCACTGACTGCTCCTCTTCCAGAGGACCCAGGGTTCAGTTCCCAGCACCCACATGACAGCTCACAGTTCCTCAGGATCTGACATCTTCGCACCAATGCACATAAAGTTAAAATAAATTTTTTTTTTTTGGTTTTTTCGAGACAGGGTCTCTCTGTAGCTTTGGAGCCTGTCCTGGAACTAGCTCTTGTAGACCAGGCTGGCCTCGAACTCACAGGGATCCGCTTGCCTCTGCTTCCCGAGTGCTGGAATTAAAGGCATGCGCCACCACCGCCCGGCTTAAAATAAATTATTTAAGAGGCTACCAGTTTAAGAAAAAAAACACTAGGCATGGCATGACATTTGTTATTAATCCATTCAGGAGGCAGAAACCAGGCCCGCCAGGGCTGCACAATAGCACCCTGTCTTAAAAAAAAAGATCCGCCAGGCGGTGGTGGCACACACCTTTAATCCTAGCACTCGGGAGGCAGAGGCAGGCGGATCACTGTGAGTTCGAGGCCAGCCTGGTCTACAAGAGCTAGTTCCAGGACAGGCTCCAAAACTACAGAGAAACCTTGTCTCAAAAAGCAAAAAAAAAAAAAAATCAAGAATGAAGACATATGCCATATGCCTGTAATCCTATAATCCCAGAATGTACATGGAAGACTAAGGTGGGAATACCTCAAATTTTGTTGCTATATAGAGAGAAATCGTGAGAGGCAGAGACCCCCCAAAAATGTGGATTTATCTGACAAACAATACAGAATATATAATGAACTCTTATAATCTGAATGTGATGACTCACACTTGCAATTCTAGCACTCAAGAGGCTGAGGGACACTACCACCCTGAGCTAAGAGGAAGTTCAGGGCTACCCTGGGCTAGAGACTAAGCAACAAGAAAATCACTATGCCAATATGTCTTAAATATTTTTTCCCAAGACATGGTTTCTTTGTGTAGTTTTGTCTGTAGACCAGGCTGGCCTCAAATTCACAGAGATCTGCTTGCCTCTGTCTCCCAAGCTCTGGTATTAAAGGTGTGCACGACGGCCACAGCCTAACATGTCTCATACTTTTAACTGGCATCAGAATTCCTAGGACACTTGGTTAAAATACAGATTCTCTTTCTCTGTTTGGGGGATCAGTGTGAGGCCTGAGGTTCTGCCTTGCTAGTTGTAATGATCTGTTCTGCCTCTTTAAGAGACAAGCCACGCCCACTCACTCCCCGGTCCGCTGAGGCAGGCAGATCTTCCTTTCTGCGTGCAGCCTGAGTCTCTTCCTTTTCCATCTCCCTCTTGCAGAGGCAGCTTCTGGCTCTTCCCACTTCTCCTCTTCCCCCCCCCCCTTCGGTTTTTCTCTCTTTCTCTGCTCTTTTCTCCTTCTCCCTCTGCCCTTCCATAACCCACCGAATAAATGTTCAACCTCACTCTGCATGGCGCGCCCATCTGTCTCTCACCTGCCCCATGGCTCACTGCCCAGGACCAGCCGCCTTCGGGGACCTGAAGTGTGGTCTCATGTGCTGTCCCTGCCTGGGACTGGCTGCTCTTAGGACTCACTACCCATTACCGCCTCTTGACCTGCAGTGTTTCTGCTGCTGCAGCCACTTGGGGATCTGCAGCACTTTTTTTATTAATCCATTACATTGAGACTCGGGAGACTCTCCCGCCCCAAGCCCCTCTCCCAGGGTCGGGATCCAGAACCAGGTATATTTTTCCACAACAACCCTGTGTTCCATATACCTGAGCATGATTTCTACACACACCACCAGCTTCAATTGGTGAGTTTCCCCCATTCTGGTCAGCTTAACTGTTTCTCCAAACCTGAGGAATTGACTGGTGAGCTCCCGGCAATCTTCTGGTGTTCCTAGAAACGGGGGAACAGCCCCCAACTTCGGACAATTGAGCCCTTCGCTGACATTCATCTCTGGATAATAAGGTGACAGTTGAAGGTGGTCACAGATCACAGTTTGAACAATGCTGCTGAAGACTGGAGAAGCAGGAGGCTTCAGATGCCTCACCAAAGGACATGCACATAATAATTCTATACAATTCATAATAATTGTATACGCAAGAGCAGGGATGGTGGCCTTTATTCCCAGCACTCAGGAGACATAAGCAGGCAGATCTCTGTGAGTTTGAAGCCAGCCTGGTCCATACAGGGAGTTCTAGGTCAGCATAGTGAGACCCTGTCTCCAAAAAACAGAGGTAGAGCAGATTTGGAGAGATGGCTCAGCTGTTAGGCTGCTCTTCCAGAGGACCTGTGTTCAATTCTCAGCAACCACACTGCAGCTCACAACTGTTTGTAACTCCATTTCCAGGGAATCCAACACCCTCACACAGACGCACATACAGGCAAAACACCAATGCACATAAGTAAATAATTAAAAAAAGAAAAAGCAATACATATGTATGAATCTTTTTTTCCTTCTCATTTAGCCTAGCCCAGGCTGGCCCGGACTCAGGGTGTAACTGAGGATGACCCTGATAATGATTCCTGATTGAAAAGGATGATTCTTTTATTTATTTATTATGTATACAGTATTCTGTCTGTGTGTCTGTCTGCAGGCCAGAAGAGGGCATCAGATCTCAGTTCAGATGGTTGTGAGCCACCAAGTGGTTGCTGGGAATTGAACTCAGGACCTTTGGAAGAGCAGGCAATGCTCTTAACCGCTGAGCCATCTCTCCAACCCCAAGGATGCTTCTTGATGTAATGAACGAAGAGGATGTTTTCTGATCGTCTTGCCTCCACCTGAACTGCAGCTGTTTCCCACCACACCTGGCTTTACGTGGTGCATGGCATTGAACCCAGGGCTTTGTGTATTCTAATCTCTACCAAATGAGCTACAGCTTGAGCCCTCAAACTTTAAGAGGACAGTTTATTGTTTAATACTTAGACATGGGGCTAGAGAGATGAACCAACAGCTAAGAGCACCTGCCACTCTTCCAGAGGACCTGAGTTTGATTCCCAGTATCTCCATGGTGGTTCTTTGTGGAGGCCCAAAGAGGCCAAAGGTCAGAGAGTTTGGGACTTGTTTTTAGTTCATTCTAGGTTGTTGTGTTTCTAACTCAAACAAAGGTCCCACCTAGTTGTAAATCAGAGTTCTGCTCTCTCAAGGCTATTTGTCAACAGGTGTGGCTAGTTGCCAGACCACTTGCTCCTGAAATAGGGAAGTAGTTGGTTCCTACCTAAAACAAAAGTCTAAGGATCCAACTAAGTTCCAGTTCCCTTTATGGAAATAACTTGAAATTCCACCCAGGGAGTGGTTTGCCTACAGTGTTTGGTCTAGGGCATGAGCAATGAATGTAGCCCATGACTTTCAATTTGTATGTTAATGCAGTCTTTTGTTTTACTCCTACATTTTAGGGTCAGGGATATATTAACCAGTTGGAAATTAAACATGGGTGAATTTTCAGTACTCACTGAAAAATTCCCTCCCGATGCTATCCTATATATTTCTGCATTATTATTTTTCATTTGTGTCTTCGGATTTTTTATGATTTTTTAAAAAATGCTGCAAGATCCCTGGTGGCAGTAGGCAGCAGAAATACTGTAGGTCCCAAATGGTGGTAGCGGGCCATGTGGCGGTAGACTGGGAACAGCTAGTCCCAGGCAGAGACGGCTGCCGGTTCCAGAGCGGTGGCCCAAGTGGTGGTGGCGGGCCATGTGGTGGCAAGCAGCAGGCTCTGGGAGCAGCCAGTCCCAGGCAGAGAAGGCTGCCAGTCCCTGAGCAATGGCTGGTCCCAGGCAGGGAGACACATGGTAGGCGGGCAGGAGAGAGAGACATGGATAGACATGACATGCAGAATGAGGTTGAATATTTATTCAGGGGTTATGGAGGGGGAAGGGAGAAGGGGGGGGGGGGAGAGAGAGAGAGAGAGAGAGAGAGAGAGAGAGAGAGAGAGAAGAGGAGAAAGAGACAGAGAAGGGGGGAAGTGGAAAAGTGGGGAGAGAGGCAGAAGTGAAGCTGCTTCTCCGAGAGGAAGACGGAAAAGAGAGTGAGCTCAGGCTGGAAGCTGAAGATCAGCCTGCCTCAGCGGATGGGGGAGGGAGTGGGCGTGGCTTGTCTCTTAAAGAGACAGAACAACCATTACAGTATTCTTCACTATATCTCTAAATTCCCTTGCCTCCACTCTGGAAGAGGGTATTTTTGTCGAGGCTGGCCCCCAACAGTTCTTAACCATTTGTTACTCCAGTTCCAGGAATTTGATGTCCTCTTCTGGCTTCTGCAGGCACCAGGCATGCACATGGTACACACACACACACACACACACACACACACACACACACATAGGCAAAACATGCACACACTTAAAAATAATCATTATTGGGGGCTGGAGAGATGGCTCAGGGGTTAAGCACACTGACTATTCTTCCAAAGACCTGGGTTCAATTCCCAGCGCCCACATGGCAGCTCACAACTGTCTGTAACTCCGGCTCCAGAGGACCTGAGGTCACCTTCACACAGACACCAAGCAGGCAAAACACCAATGCATATAAAAATTAAAAAAAAATCATTATCTTAAAAACACATCATATAAAATCCTCAAAGAATTACTAGAACATATTTTAAAATATTATTTAGATAGCATACCACTCTTCTCAATTAAAAAATAATAAAAATATGAATTGAAATAACTTTTTATTATCAAGTGACATTAGTAGGTGTTGTCAGTAAAAATATCGCTTTCCTGTGCTCCACTCAAGCACCTACATCTGCCTCCTGTCCTCACTTCTTTCCCTCAGCTGTGCCACCGTTCCTGAATTTCATTAAGTATTGCTGTGTCAGGGGCTAGAGAGATGGCTCAGCGGTTTCACTGCCTGCTCTTCTAAAGGTCCTGAGTTCAATTCCCAGCAATCACATGGTGGCTCACAACCATCTGTAATGAGATCTGGTGCTCTCTTCTGGCCTGAAGGCATGCTTGCAGAAAGAATACTGTATACACAATACATATATATTTTAAAAAATAGTATTGTTGTGTCAGGCACTATTCAATTAGCTATGTACTCAGAACAGGCCCTGCCTACACTGGCCTAGTATTCTATTCCCACCCCTACACATTTCCATGTATTAATTCTTCTTCCTCTTGTTTATGCAGGCCATCCTCTCCCAAGCCCAGAAGATCCTTTATACCCCCCCTTCATGATTATTGAACCTAATTCTCCTCCAGGAGAATGCCCAGTCAATCACTGGAGAGATGGAGAGGAGGGAGGCTTGGGCCAAGATCCTGTTGCCCTCCACTGCCTGCTGCCCACCCTTCACTGGGCTCCTAGGTAGCTCAAAGCCTGCCACCTGCCAGGTTGTGTCTTTTATAGGGTTTGCCTTGGCCTGTAATCCAGCAGCAGTAGAGAGGCAGAAGAATCAGGATTTCAGAGTTATCCTTGGTTGTTACTCATGAATTAGAGGCTACAAGAGACCCTGACTTGAAAAAAAAGAAAGGAAGGAAGGAAGAAAAAAGAAAGAAAGAAAGAAAGAAAGAAAGGAGAAAAGGAAGTGGTGGCAAAGAGATTATTAATCTCTGCTACACAGGCTTCATGTAAGGCTCAGAAGAAATGAACTTTTACAGATGTAATCTGTGAATTCTAAACATGAGTGAGGTTGGGTGGGAATGCTCCTGAGGAGGAAATATTGTTATAAACAACAATGTTACGGTTTAAGTAAAATGCTTCAGGTCCCTGAACAGCGGCGGGCAGCAAGTCCTGAGACCATGGCAAGCCACAAAGGCAGCTGGGTCCCAGGCAGAGAGCCACATGGTGGGTGAGAGACTAAGATGAAGAGACATGCCACAACACCATGCCGCAGGTCTCCAAAGGCAGCTGGTCCTGGGCAGAGAGCCACACGGCAGGTGAGAGACAGAGACATGGATAGATACACCATGCAGAGTTAAGTTGGATATTTATTTAGTGGGTTATGGAAGGGAGAAGGAGGAAGAGGAGAGACAGAGAGAGACAGAGAGAGAGAGAGAAAGAGAGAGAGAAGCAGAGAAGGGGGAAGGGAGAAGTGGGGAGAAGGGAGAGACAGAAGCTGCCTCTTCAAAAGAGAGACGAAAAAGAAGGGATTCAGGCTGGAAGCTGAAGATAGCTTGCCTCAGCAGACAGGGGAAGGAGAGGGGAGTTGGCAGGACTTAAAGGGGCAGGACAGATCATTACATTCCCATCTCTTTTTTATAATAAAAAGGCAGGAGGTTAGGCACCACAGATTAAAGGAATTGAGGTGGCGGATTCTCAAGACTGCTTCCTGCTTATTTATGGGCGTCGTCTTTGGGGAGGGGAATCTGAGAAAGCTGAGTGCTGGTCACATCCTGGGGTAGCTGGTCTCTTTGTTCCTGTCTGCTATTTGTGGTATGGAAATGTCTGGTGTCTCTTATACCTGTTTAAGGTATTGGCGGAACAGAAGACAAAGTTAAGTTTAGAAAAAAAAAAATTAGGACCAGGGAATTGAGAGGAGTGTATCTGCCCTGTTTAAGGTGGATCCTTTAACTCAGTTCCCTGGAACTCACAAGAATTCTTTGGGTTTATGAAAACATAAGTTTTAAAGAGAAGCATATTTATATTAGAAAGACTGTAACAGATGTTTTTGTATAATGAAAAGTATTTTTAAAACTATGGAAGGCAGCGTGAGAGAGAATTTTATTAACTTGTATTATCCTCACACCTTTATAACTTGCAGGTACACAAATAAGTTGTATTTGTGCTTTGCTGAATTCGTTTGGTGAGGTTGTCTTTTTAAATTGACAAAACCTCTCAGCTATCAAACTGCATTAGAGATCTTTGAGAAAGATAAAATTTTATTTTGAGTTATTGATAAAAAGAACAACAGAGAACTTACTTGGTTGGCACCTAGAGCTACTCTTCAGGGTCCTCCATGGTCACTGAAGGTCATATTTGTCTTTTGCTGTTTAGCGCAGGGCCTGCTGGGCTCCGGAAGATCCTCTGGGCTGGAAATCTATAGGAAGACAAGCCTATCTTGACCTGAGCAGTTAGGCTGTCGATTCCAGCGATTCTTTCCACAGTCTGGTGATCTTCCGCTTAGATGAAAGGCAGCTTTTCCCAGTGGTCAGCACTTGGCAGTTGAAGCAAATGCAGATGGATGTTGTTCTGTCCCCATTTGTCTTCTATCTTCTTTGGAGGAACTAGAGTGCTGATGCTAGGAGCCAACCTGTCTCTTTTTGTTACGAAAAGTTTTTAAATAATTAAATATTGAAATACTATATTCCCCAGATCTCTGAGCATTCAAGGGCTGTTTATCAGGTATAGCTACAGTATAGCATCTGCCTGGAGAGCTGGGTCTGAGCCTGACTGTGCTGGCTCTCAACAGGTAAGATTTACCCTCGTAAAAAGACAGAAGAAAAACTGCTTGCAATAGAAGGTTAACAGCAGAACTGACAATAGTAGAGAACATCTTAATATATTTTAAATGAGGGTTGGATTTAATATAAAGTATTTTTTTAATATTTATTTATTTATTTATTATGTATACAATATTCTGTCTGTGTGTATGTCTGCAGGCCAGAAGAGGGCACCAGATCCCATTACAGATGGTTGTGAGCCACCATGTGGTTGCTGGGAATTGAACTCAGGACCTTTGGAATGCTCTTTTTTTTTAATGTTTATTTATTTATTATGTATACATTATTCTGTCTGTGTGTATGCCTGCAGGCCAGAAGAGGGCGCCAGATCTCATTACAGATGGTTGTGAGCCACCACGTGGTTGCCAGGAATTGAACTCAGGACCTTGGGAAGAGCAGGCAGTGCTCTTAACCGCTGAGCCATCTCTCCAGCCCCCTTTGGAATGCTCTTAACCTCTGAGCCTTCTCTCCAGTCCCCAATATAAAGTATTTTTTGTAAGAGACTTATAACTACATACCAGTTTAAAACATGAGACTTACTGTTTTTGTAGTCTGAAATGAGATGCAATGATCAGACAATTATAACATTTAACGGTAAACATAGGTGCATTTAAGTTACATGAATGAACACACACACAGAGTGAACAGGAATTGGACAAAGTGGATGCTCTTGGTGGGCCCTACCAAAGGCGTGCAACTGTGCAAAACACACATGCAACAGAGTCAGCAGGAGAAATTTAGAGACAAAAAAAAAATAAGTAAACCAGGACCAGGCAGGGAATACCTCAGTAAAGATGGTGGAACTTGGTCACCTGACCTCAGTCAAAATGGCAGTGGTCACATGTATGGAAGAGAGACCTAGAGGCATGATCTGCCCTGTTGCCAAGCCGCCATGCCACAAGCTGCGGCAGGGAACAAAAGGCTGGAATTGAAAACAGCCACCTCGTGGATCTGACCAGTCTTGTTGGCAGCAGTCGCAGTGGCAGAGACAGTTTGAGGAAAAGTGGAGCCAGTGGGACACCAGCTGAGTGAGGATTTATACCATAGCCGAAAACATGAAAACCCACGAAAACGGTGACACCACAAGGCTTATAGGACGTCTCCCCTCTATAGGCAGGGTGTGCAGCGGCGGTGAACACTGCAGGGCTTGTAGGAGAGCATCCTCTATCTACAGGTGGGGCGTTAAAGCCTGACTGGCTCTGGTTGGGGCGACTCAGCAGCCAGAGAGGCCACAGCGGGGACCACTGATAAGAAAAGAAAAAGAAAAGAAAAAAAGAAGAAAGAAAAATCTGAGGGACCCTGGGCCCCCAGTCGCGGGAGGACTGACCCCGGGTTGTCTAAACATGATTTCAGCTAAGGGAAGCAATCCAGAGTTGAATGTTAGCGAAGGGCTCAACCGTAGCCGTTAAGACTGTGGTTTGGGGCTGTGTCATCCGTGCCATGCCACCCCGCTTCTAGGAACACCAGAAGATTGCCGGGAGCTCAGCAGCCAATTCCTTGGGTTTGGAGAAATAGTTAAGCTGACCAGAGTGAGCAAGCTCACCAATCAAAGCCGGTGGTGTGCGTAGAAGTCACGCTCAGGCAGATGGAATGGAGCGCTGTTGTAAAGAAACCTGGTTCCCGAGCCCAGGGTTCCATGCATTCTCAGCCAGCCCGCCCAAAGGCGGGAGGAAACATGGAGAGCCTGAGCCTATCCATGTCTCTGTCTCTCCCCCGCTGCCTGGCTCCTTGCCCAAGACCTGCGGCATGGTCTTGTGGCATATCTATCCATCTCAATCTCTCACCAACCATGCAGCTCCCTGCCTGGGACTTGCTGCCCCTCATGGCCCACAGGGCACTCGGAAGCTTCCTGCCCAGGACCTGGCTGCCTTCATGGCCTGCTGTGATCTCAGGACCTGCTGCCAAGGTCGCCACTTGGGGACCAACAGCGTGGTCTCATGGCCCTCTGCCCACTGCTGCCACTCGGGGACCTGCAGCATTTTACTTAAACCATAACAAACCGTCCTTCAGTTAGTACTGGCTTTCCAACTTACATTTCCACTCCGTTTGGGTCTGTGAACCTATCACTGGGGTTGTTTTTCAGCCCTCACACAGGTGCCAGCCTCTAAGACATCTATGTGCTTCTCCAGTGACAGGAATTCAGACCCTGAAGCAAGTTAGTGAGAGATATAAGGGGGAGGCTCTGGGCTCTGTCTGCTGTGATCAGGCGTCCTTGAAGAATACTGGCTGATAAAACCACGTGGATGCGGGTAAAGGTGTATTGCCTCTCTGTTGCTGTGATAGAATGCCACAGTTAAGGCAACTTACAGAAGTTATTTGAGCTTATGTCTCCTCAGGGTTAGAGTCCATCATGTCAGGGAGGCCCAGGAGGGCAGACCCGGAAGCTGCTATCACATTGGCAAGTATGAAGAAGAAAGGGGCTGGAAGCAGGAGAAAGCCATACTCTTAGAATCTGTCCCCAATGTCACACTTCCTCCAGAAAGGTTGCAGCTCCTAAATCTCCTCAAACATCAGCACCCACAGGGGACTAAATGTTCAAATGCCTGAGCTATTTTTCATTCAAACCACTGTATTGGGCATGCTGGTGAGACTCGTGGAGAGTCCCAGAGCAGTTGAAAGCGCCATTCCTCTAGGAGATGCTGGCCTAGTGGGACCCAGGCTGAGGCAGGGGCATCTCCCAGCTGCAGCTTTAGCATTCTCTGTGTCTGGATTTCCCCAATCGGGCCTGGCATTCCAGGTCCACAGTATCCCTATACAGGCGCTACCGAGGCAACCCGGGCGCCTAGACTCCAGTATGCAGCTCACTGCCTGGTGCAGATTTAAGCACCCAGCAGCCTCTGGCCACTCTGCCCCGCCCCCATCCCCTCAGCTCTGTTCATCTCAAACACACACTACTATCAGGACAAGAGACAAGCAGTTCCTGGCAGAGGCTTCTTGATGTATGACACCCCTCTAGCCTCACTTCACTGCTGTCCTGTGAAGTGGTGTTCACTTTAGGCCTGTTGGGGTCGTGGGATACTACCCATTAGAGAAACCAAATTCCTCCCAAGTTCTGACTTTCCTGTCCTGAGGAACTCCGAACAGGCATCTGAGAGGACCGACCCAAGCATAGGCAGCAGATGGGGCCCACTTGTCCCTAAGTCTGTCTCTTTATGCTTTGGCCCTTACTAAGCCCACCCAGGCTGCAGAAAACAACCTGGCACTTCTTGCCCTACCGGTGACTATAAGAGCAACGGACTGTGGCCTGTTGCAGAAAGCCCCAGCAACACGCTGCTAGCAGTAGTCTGGCCCCAGGCCTTTGGGAGTTCGCTGCTTTTCCACTCTTCTTCCCCGTTAGAGTCACGAGCCAAACTAAAGTGATCATTAGTTTCATCAACCCCTCCTTTCTCCGTGCTCTGCTCTCGCTGCTCCCTCTGCACAGGAGGCGCTTTGCCTGGAGTGCGTCCCTCCCTCCCCAGTGTCCTTCAAGATTCAACGGGGGGGGGGGGGGGGGGGGCTAGAGAGATGGCTCAGAGGTTAAGAGCACTGACTGTTCTTCCAGAGGTCCTGAGTTCAATTCCCAGCAACCACACGGTGGCTCACAGCCATCTATAATGAGATCTGGCGCCCTCTTCTGGCATGCAGGCATACATGGAAGAAATGTTGTATACATAATAAAAAAATCTTTAAAAAAAAAAAAGATTCAACGGGGGTCTCCCTGGAGGCCTTAAAGCTGTGGTGTTTTCTTAACATCTACTGTCACCTTTCACCTTTCTTCTGAAGTTCATGAGGCATACACACTTAATGAATAAAGCACACACACACACATACATACACACATGCGCCAACCAGTCTTTTTTTTTTTTTTTTTTTTTTACGTTACCTAGAGTAGCCTTCAACTAGCTATGTAGTCAAGAATGGCTTGCGCTCCTAATTCTCCTGCCTGTACCTCACCACTGCAGGGATTGCAGGTGTTTGCCGCCATGTCCAGCGGTCTGTGAACCTTCTGAGGCACATGATCATTGTGATCGCCTTATTAGCACCTAGCATACAGCTTTGTTTATAGCAAGCATCCAATAAATGTGTTGAGTTAATTAGCCATGCAGCCAGGTCCTAAAATGGGGCTCACTGAAGCGCACCAGTCACAAAAGTGACAAGCTCAGAAACATTTGCTGGGTGAATGGACTGCTTTCACAATTCTGGACCCCGCAGAGATTTAAAGGAAATTTTGGCAATAAGAAAACAACCAACCCCTATGGAGAGAGCCGTGACCAAGCCCTGCCGCCTTGCTTATAGCTGCAACATTAGCCACGGCTCAAACTCCCCGGCCGGCCTGCCTAAAGCTCAAGGAGGGACCGCTGTCCGGACTTGGGAGTTCAGCTAAATATTTCATTTGGTTTGTAGCCGCAGCAACACACAATGGTGCAAGAAGGAATGCCGCTGAGGTAAGGCTGCAGTGACAAAAGCAGTGCCAGCAAGGAGGTGAAAAGCAACCCCATTTCTAACTAAAGAGACCTCGAACTTGTACATGTTAGTAAAAATATTAGACAGATGGATAGTGTAACGGGGGGAGGCAGGGGTGCTCAGCAGTAGAACATGGTACACAATGCAGTCTCTGAACCCCAGCCCCTGTACCCCACCACCCCAGACAAAAGGGACTGGCTGTGTGCAGTGGTACTCGGCTGCATTCCCAACTCTTGGAAGGTGGAGACAAGAGGATCAGGAGTTCTTTATTCTCTACTACATAGTCAGTTCGAGAGTACACGGGAGAGGGCTGGAGAGATGGCTCAACAGTTAAGGGCACTGCCTGCTTTTCCAGAGGTCCTGAGTTCTATTCCCGCAACCATATAGTGGCTCAGTACCCATCGCTAATGAGATCTGGTGCCCTCTACTGGCCTGCAGTTATGTATGAAGGCAGAATGAATAATACATAATAAGTTTTAAAAAAGAAAATAAAAAAAAGAGTCCACACGATCCTGTCTGAAAAACAAACAAACGCAGGGTGGTGGTGCACACCTTTAATCCCAGGACTCAGGAGGCATAAAGACAAGTGGTGGATCTCTGTGAGTTCAAGGTCAGCCTGGGTGACAGGGTGAGTTTCAGGACAGCCAGAGCTGTCACACTGAAAAACCCTGTATTGAAAAACCAAACCAAAACTAAAACAAACAAAAAACCCAAAATAAACAACTCTCCCACCCCCAAAAAGAATATTTCTAATTCTCGTTTTGTTTGAGACAGGATTTTACTGTGTGGAACTACACAGGCTGGCTCTGAGACAAAGGCACTCACCAGATACCCTTCTTCACAAAACCAGAAAGAATCCTAAGAAGAATAAAGCTGTCGTGATAGGAACGCTGAACGTCAGTGACTCGAGTTTGAGTCTTACTTTCCTGAGTCTCAGCCTTTGCACCTTAATATCTATCTATCTATCTATCTATCTATCTATCTATCTATCTATCTATCTATCTATCTATCGACTTTTTGAGTCAGGGTTCTATCATGTAGCCCTGGCAGAACAGGCTGGTCTCAAACTTGCTGGCTGTACTCCTCCTTGTGCCTCTGTCTCCTGAGGGCTGGAATACAGGCATGCATCACTACACCTGGCAATTTTATTGTCTTTAAAAGGGGGGTGGGCTGGGGCTGGAGATGACTCAGAGCACTAACTCTCCTTCCAGAGAGCTGGAATTCAGTTCACATCACACGGATGGTGAATCACAACTGTCTGCGACTTCGGTCCTGGAGGATCCAACGACCTCTTCTGGCTCTCCAGGAACTGCGCACATGTGGTACACAGACATCTATAGAAGCAAAATACCCATACACATAAAATAAAATACATCATTTATTTAAAATGGGGGTGGGGCTGACAATATGGCTTAACAGGCAAGGCACATGCCACGGAGCCTAAAAAGTTGAGTTCAATTCCTGTGACCCGCATGGTGGGAGAGAATCAGCTCCCATAAGTTGTCTTCTAGCCTTTCCAGTCACCTTGGCGTGCACATGTATGCACACGTATACACACAATAAATAAATATGTAACCAATCCATAATCATAAATATAATTTAAAAGTTAAAATAGGTACAGTTTTTTTCATTTATGAATTTAGATCTAGCCTCCTTCCAAAAAGAGTCTGGAGTCAGCTTTCAGGGAAGTTACAAAATTAAAGAAACAATAAATGTGAGAGACTTTTCAAATTCCAAGCAGCTGTGAGTATTGGGTCAATGCCAACAGCAGCAATATACAGCACCTACAATGAAAGAACATAATCCTAGTAGGATGCCTACAACAGGACTTGAATGCAGGTAAACACGGGTTGCTATATTTGAGAATAACCTCTACTTTTTCATTTTTGTTTAAAGTTTTTTTCAAGACAGGGTTTCTCTGTGTTACAGCCCTGGCTGCCCTGGAACTTGTTTTTTAGACCAAGCTGGCCTTGAACTCACAGAGATCCACCTGTTTTTGCTTCCCAAGTGTGCACCACCAAGCCCAGCACAATCTAATGTAATTTTTGAAACAGTCGCTAAAAGGAACTCAGAAGAAATAATGAAGAGGCAAGGACAGCTTCAGAAGTGTGATTCTAGGATGACCAGATGCTACACTGACGCTACAGGCCTCTACGGAAATCACTGAGGAGAAAGAGATCAACTCTGAGCGGTGGTATGCTGGAGGTGGCTTCTGAGGGCTCACAAGAGCCAACTGTTACGTGGGCATTGTGAGGGTTTTCACACTGTAGCAACAGGCAAGCACTATTGATCGGAGTCAATATTGTTGTCTCAAAGACACCGTATATCCCCGAGGCTGGGAACTACAAGAAAGTAAAACTGAGAAAATTTCTAATATTAGAAGGTAATGTTCAAACTTGCCAAAGAGATGGGCAGTCGGTAAAAAGAAAATTAGGAGACCAGAGAGTCTACTGTGCAAAGAATCAGTTCTAAAAAACGTGACACTAGGGGTGGGGGGAAGTTATCAAAGCAGTAATTCAGGAAAGTTTCCACTGGCTTGAGATGGTACTGAGCACCGTGCAGAACAAAGAAGTAAAAAGCCAAGCGTTGCTGCAAACCATGCACTGCTGAGCAGTGAGTCTTAGGGCAGAGGAGATGGGCGGAGCCAGGTTAGGAGGAGCTAGAACTGGAACGGCACCCGACTTCACAGCAACACCTATCTGCTTGCTCTTCAAGTCAGGAGCAATTAGCACTAAGTTCTCCACCAATCAGCAGCAGGAGCTAGAAAAGGGCAGTGCAGTGTCCAAGACTGAGTTCCAGGTCAGCCAGTGCTATACAGAGACTCCGTCACAAAACAAACAAATCCCCCTTTTCCTACCATTCTTCAATTTGAGTACACTACACATCAGTTTCCTGCCAGGAACACAAGATGCTGTCATGTCTTGTCCAATAAGATTATAAGATCTTTTGAACATACTGAAAGAGTTGGGCTACTAACTAGGAGATAGTAGTTATTTGCTTATGTTTTTTTTTTCTTAAAGATTTATTACATATACAGTGTTCTGCCTGCATCTCTACACACCAGAAGAGGGCACCAGATCTCATTATAGAACGATGACCAGATCTCATTATAGATGGCTGTGAGCCATCATGTGGGTGCTGGGAATTGAACTCAGGACTTCTGGAAGAGCAGCCAGTGCTCTTAACCTCTGAGCCATCTCTCCAGCCCTTAATTACAGCTTTTTGTTGACATTGTTTAAGGGGAGGATCAGAAGACAACTCCAGTTCTCACCTATCATATCATACCCAAACTTGGTGGCAAGTGCTTTTTCCCATCAAGCAGTCTCACAAGCTCCACCCTGAAAATTTAAGGGCAGTACTTTTCTTTTTAAACATTAAAAAAAAAATATGTGTATGGAGGTGCTAAGAGAGGCCAAGGGGCTATTCAATCTCCTAACTGCAGGTAGACGGTTATGAGTTGTCCAACAAGATCGCTGGGAACCAAACTCCTGCAAGCGATCAGTTGCTGAACCCATTCATCCTGACTTGTTTATTGAGAAAGGGTCTTATTATGTAGCTGTTGCTGGCCTGGAACTCACTATATAGATCAGGCTGAACTCTGCCTCCTGGTTGATGACTGTAAAAACGCTACATAGACCAGCGGTCCCATGTCGAGATGGAAAACAGAAAGGAGAATTCAGAAGTTCAAAGGCCAGCTAGCCTGCGTGCTCAGTACAGGGGCAAGAAATAAGAGATGCCACCCCGGCTGGTCTACAGGGCAAGTTCCAGGAACACACAGCGAAACCCTGTCTCTAAAACCACAAAGTGGCTGGCATGCATATGCCTGCACTCACACATGGGGCATGTGTATTTCACTGTGGGGAAGCAAAAGGTAACAAATACTAAATGCCAGCGAATCACTCAATAAAGCAAGGCATGTCAGAAATACAAACCTTGGGATAGTTATCTTCATGAACCTGGACCTCTAAAAAGGTTTTTTGGTTGGGTGGTGGTACACCTGGGATGGCACCTGGAAATCCTAGCAACTGGAAGGCAGAGGCAGGTGGATCTCTGTGGGTTAGCAGCCAGCCTAGCCTACAGAGCTCCAGGATAGCTAGAGCTACACAGGGAAACCCTGTCTTGAAAAAAATAAATGAAAAAGACTTTTAATTTTTGTCTAAGGTAAACAGCGGATATGGATTACTTGAATTTTTTTTTTCCAAAAGGAAAACAGTTGAAAAAAACATACCAACACTAGATTCTCACAGGAAAAGATCTGGACAAATAACTGTGTATATGCTATTTCCAATTGTGTTAAAATAGATGTTACAAATATAAAAAGGTTTATTTTTGTTTTATGCATTGATGTGCAAGTATCTCTGTGTGTCAGATCTTGGAGTTACAGGCAATTGTGAGCTGCCACGTGGGTGCTAGGAATTGAACTCGGGTCCTCTAGAACAGCCAGTTCTCTTAACCACTGATCCGTCTCTCCAGACCACATATGAAATGCTTTTCAAGAGTAAATGTACTTAGCTGGGAGAGGCACACACTTTTAATCCCAGCACTCACAAAGCAGAGGCAGATAAATCTGTAAATTTAAGGCCAGCCTGGTCTACATAGTTCAGGCCAATTTATGCTACAGTTGAGACCCTGACTCAAAATAGTGAAGGAGCAAGTAGAGAACAGATGAAATACTGGGAGAGAAAAAAAAAGTTTTAGAGACAGGGTCACATTGTGTAGTCCTGACTGACCTTGAACTCACTGGTCTGTCTGCCTCCCAAATCCAGATTAAAATGTTTTGTTTTTTGAGACACCCTTTTCTGGTGTTAACAGTCCTGGCTGTCTTGGAACTCACTGCACTGCTCAATTAAAAAAAAAAAAAAAAGATTTAACTCTGAGGCATGTTAAGTTAAATAAGCTAAGAAAGAAACTTATTTCTAGGAATAATAATTTAAAATCTAATGCTGCCAAGCAGTGGTGGCGCACACCTTTAATCCCAGCACTCTGGAGGCAGAGGCAGGTGGATCTCTGTGAGTTCGAGGCCAGCCTGGTCTACAAGAGCTAGTTCCAGGACAGGCTCCAAAGCTACAGAGAAACCTTGTCTCGAAACCCCCACACTCCCCCAAAAAGGTAAAAAATTTTTTCCTTCCACCAAATGGTTCCCAGTAACCAGACTGCCAGGCTTGGTGTCAAGTGCCCTAACCTACTTAACTATATTGCTGGCCCAAAGGCTAAACATTTATTATAGCCTAGTTAATAGTTCTGGCAACATGTTCAGTCTATAATTTGAGACTGATTTTACTTATTTACCTCCTAAATATAATCTAGTGTATTTAGAGGTAGTGTCAGGGCTATTTCCGAAAGCAAATTTTGACTCCATCCTGTTGTCTATACTCAAAAGACTGAATGTCAAAAAAACCTGAATCTTGTTGGTTTATCAGTAAGATTACAATTATTTTTTTGAGGCAAGGTTTCTGTGTAACACCAGCTGTCCTGGAACTTTTTAGATCTGGCTGTCCTCAAACTCAAGAGATCCACCTGCCTCTGCCTGGTTATATATATTCATACTTATATCCTAACACCAAAGGAGCAGGACAGGTAGTTTACTAGGCAGTTAACACTGGCTGCTCTTGCAGGGCTTAGGTCCAGTTCCCAGGACCAACAAAACTCAAAACCTTCTCTAACTCCAACCCCAGAGTAACCAACACCCTCTTCTGGTCTCTGGAAGTACTGCGGCCATATATGGAGATGAACAGGCGCACATACACATAAATAAAAATAATTCCAAAAGCTGCCATTCCTCAAGAGTCCCCTAGGGAGACTGAGTCAGCAGCCTGTACAAAGCGGGCACACTTCTGATGCTAACCATGGTCATGCCTGACACACCATAAAAATCAAATGTATCAAGAGGACTCAAACTCTGCCCACCCCCACAGAGCACACTCCCACTTCCTAGTGCCTTCCAGTTCTACTCGTAGATAGCAGTTAAGAAAAACCATCAAGTAAACAGACACCAGCTTTCTGTCCCCTCTGATCAGTAACTGTCAAAAACACTTCCCACCAAAAAAGGTCAACAGAGAAAAGAAACACACACTTGAATTTATTCAAAGTGATTTTATTGCTCGTGTACACAAGGGAACTTATGCCACTAAAGCAGAGGCTGTGGATGACTCACTGGAAAAAAGAAAACAGAAACTGGGATTAATACTAGATTTTGGGATCCACTCACAACTTTGCTACCAGAGCTATCCCCAAACAGCTCAAATACCTAACCGCATACAACGCATCAACCTGAGGACCCAAACTCCACAGACTTAACAGAAAGATGAATGGCAATGCTCCATCAGACATCTGAGCAAGACTGGTCATGAGGAAATACCTATCCTGGCAGAACTCTGAATGTTTGGATGATCCATAGGGGCGAATAATCCATAGGGGTGGGGGTAGAGGACCATTTCTGAGACAGACCAGAATTTGCCAACTATGATCCTTTTATTGCTTGTGTGACATTTTTTTCTCCCTTTATAAGACAGGATCTCATGCAGACCAGCTTGCCTCTACAGCCAGCTCTAAATTACATTTTGATTGAACATCACCATTTGATTAAATCTATCACCCATACATACTATCCCACTATGACAGGGAAGAGCTGAAGTGGCAATTAACCATAGGACCAGAAAGGCAAAATATGTACCACCAAGTCCCTTATCTACTACCATCGTTATTTTTTATCTGGCTGACTCTTTAACAAAAATGCATATACTTACTATTTCCAGTTGGGTGGGAGTACCCGCTTGGTTTTATAGTAACGAGCCAGTCGGTGAATTCTGCTCTCTATCAGAATCAGGCGGAATTTAGCATCCTTATCCTAAAAATAGGATTTAAAAAAACCACCAAATAAGTAACTCAACACCTTCCAAAGCTAAGTTCTTAAGGCTTTTTAAACAGTCTCTAGTTGTCTTGCAACTTGCTAGACCAGGCTGGCCTTATACTCGAAGAGATCCACTGGCCTTGCTGAGATTATAGGCACACACCACCAAACCCAGAGGCAATTTGAGGATCCAGAATAAGGTCTATAGTAATGGTCACAAAACTACAAAAGCCCCCAACATTTGGAACCAACTGGTTATGTTTAAGGGAGAGAAAAACAAAAAACCAAAACAAACAAACAAAAAAAACCTATCCATTTCAAAGAACCAGAATGTTGATTAGTTAGGGCCTAGAATCACCTGAGAGAATTAAACTCAGATGCATCCTGCCTCCTGAAGACCAGGACAAGCACCGCTACACAATACCAGGTTTGTGTCCTCACTTACCTTTCTGTTCCTCTCAAGATGCTTTCGGACAGCGACTGCCTTTTTAATCAAATGGTAGAGATCCTCAGGAAGATCAGGGGCAAGGCCTTTGGATTTAAGGATTCTCAAGATTTTATTACCAGTTACAAAACGGACCTGGGCCACACCGTGAGAGTCCCTCAGGATCACACCTGAAGAAAGCAAATAATTTCTAGCACAAACTTGAGCATGTAATAAAGCCCTGATAGCAAGGCCCTTCAAATTTCCTGCAAGTAGCCAACCTAACAGCTCACTCAGACATCCAAGGAAGGTCTACCCAACACGGAAGAAGCCCTTCTGGTGGAAACCGCGAATGCTGGAACACCATCATCACAGTGAGGCTGCTAGAATACAGCTGACCAAAGAAATCTCCGCCTTTATATCTTGCCCTAACTAAAACCGCCTTAACGTTTATTTATACCCATTTTGAAAACTGCACGTTATTTCTTTTAAACCTTAAATTACTTCTGATTAGCTGAGTCTCTATCAAATTCTTTTTACTCCATATCTGTAGTATACTCAAGCCTTAGCGAGCATATTTTCCTATAATCAGTTATCCTACACCCCGGAACCACATTAACAGAAATAAACTATCTGCCGTTTGTACAAAGTCCCAGTCAATTCACAGCTAGATGTGACTCGATCCCAGATGCTCCCCGTTTAGCTGTGGAAGCAGGGAAAAGCGTGTCCGACGCATGGATTAGACACGTTTGTCTTTCCAGATCACACGAGAGCAGAAGTTAGAGACGACACCAACACTCACCTATTTGGGAGGGAGTGAGGCCTTTCTTGGCCAGTTTGTAAATCTGTTCCTTCACGTCGTCAGACGTCAGCTTCAGCCACTGTACGTGGAACAGAAATCGGCCTCAGCGTAAGAAGCACGACAGTAATCTTCCCCTCGGGCCTCAGATCCCTTCCCCGCCCCATGTTGCCCCCCAACCCGCCGCCTCTACTCACCGTGGGGACGCTACGGCGGTAGGGCAGCGCCGACTGGGACAGGCCCTTCCTGAGAACAAGTACAGGGTGTGAAATGGCGGCCCGATGCTCAAAAGCCCCGCGGTCTCCCCACCTGCAGCCCGCATCCTCCTCCTCCTCTCACTGCCCCGCGCCCGAGCGCCCCAGCTCCAGCCCTACAACCCAGTTTGGCGCCGTGGCTCACCCGGGAGCGTGCATGCGACCCATGATGGCGGAGGTCTGGCAGCAAAGAGAGAACGAGGGAGGAAACTCCGCAGGAAGCCAAGATACGCAGGAAGTGACGCCACACGCACACGCTTCATCCAACGCGGGGCGGGGCTATACGTCGCGGCCACGGGCGCCCGGAGACTACGCGTCCCAGAAGGCATTGCGGCGAGACGTCACGCCTCAGTTTTTGTTGAGTTTGCTTCCCGCCGAACCTCTGCCTCTGGCCAGACTCAGAGGCAGATCCGGAAGTCAGCCTAACCCCTAATTGGAGGCTGTTTCTGAGAACCTAGGGTGGGTTTGAGCCCCGGGCTGGAGGACTTGGGTAAGCTGCAGGGTCAGCGGTTCGTTAGGGCTCGCTTAACAGCCCCAGACTCGAGCGGTGCGGCGTGAGCGTGCATCGAAGAGACCGCCGTGCCTATGCCTCCGCGCAGCCGGCGCCTCCCTTCTCTCCAGAGCGTTAACCCTAGGCTAGGCAGAGCCTGGCCCTGTCCTTCGCTGTCTGCACGGGAGCGCAGAGCCGCGAACCCGACTGAGAAGAGCTGGGGACCAGGAAAGCAGTTTGGAGAAGATGAGGGGGAAAGGGCATCCCTAGGGAATTTAGCTTTTAAGGATGACCTAGTGCCGGTCCACCATTAATGCCTTCCAAGAATGGGTGAATGGAACAACTTGTTAAAATGCAACGGAAAATAAAAAGCAAGGGTTTGGGAAGGAGGAAACTCAAATCTACAAGATCCTGTTGACAAGTGACGGGCGAGAAGTTTAAAACAACATAGTACTGAAACATTGCTGCCTTTTTTCGTGTTTTCCTTTCTTTTTTTTTTTTTTTTTTTTGTTTCCACGGATACCCCATCCTATCCATCGTTTCTCAGGTGGTTTAAATGGTACCCCATTCTTTATACAATCCATTGTCCACCTAGTGGTCAAATAAATGCATTGCTCCTGTGTAAATACCTCTAATTTTTTTTTTTAAAGTGGTGGTGAGGTGGCAGGAGAGATGGCTCAGGGATTAAGAGCATTGGCTGCTCTTCCAGTGGTTCTGTGTTCAACTCCCAACAACCACATGGTGGCTCACAACCTTCTATAATAGTATGATGCCCTCTTCCGGCATGCAAGTATATTTGCATAAAATATAAAGTTTTTAAGAAAATGTTGAGTATGGGGAATATAAGAGGACAACATTATGGAGTCTGTTCAATATTTTCACCTTCACTTGGCTTTGGATATCAAAACTAAGCTTGTCAGTGTATAGCAAGCCATCCCAGGGGTCCTTTATACACTTTCTCAGTGCATCCGAAATATGCATTGAGATGGCCTCATGTCCTCCCGCTTTGCCATTATTGCTAAACATTCCAGGCACATTTCTGATCCTATACATAGCGACATGTTGTCTACCTGAAAAAAAATTATATTTTTAAATGTGTGTGTGTGTATGTATATATATTTGATGTGGGAGTCTCTCTGTATGCTATGAATATGTTTTATTGCCATTGGCTAATAAAGAAGCTGCTTTGACCTATGGCAGGGCAGAATATAGCAAGGCAGGAAATCAAACAGAGATAGAGGAGGAAAGAAGGTGGAGTCAGGAGGCGCTGTGTAGCTGCCAAAGGAGGATGACACTGGAATCTTACCAGTAAACCATGAGCCTCGTGGTAAAAGATAAAATAATAGAAATGGGTTAATTAAGATGTAAGAGCTAGCTAGCTAGAAATACTCCTGAGTCATTGGTCAAGCAGTATTGGAATTAATACATAGTTTCTGTGTGATTATTCGGGTCTGGGCAGCCAGGAAACAAACGAACAGTCTACACTTAAATGAATTCATGTCTTTGTACCGCAGTACCTGCAGTGCCCATGGAGGCCAGAAGAGGATATCAGATCCTTTGGACCTAGAGTCACAGAATTCTTAGCTCCCAGGTGGGTGCTTGAAACTGAACCCAAGTCCTCTGTGAGAGCAATAAGCTCTTAACCTCAGTGATCTCTCCAGCCTCCAGGACTTTTTAAAGATTATTACACGAGTATATGGCTGTGCATGTTGAGTACAGAGGCCACAGAGGCCAGGACACTGGATCCCTAGGAGCTAGAGTAATAAGCAGTTGTGCCTTTGTACTGGGAACCAAACTCTAGTCCTTGACAACAGCAGGAAGCCATTGTAACCACTGTGTCATCTCCAGCCCCCTACCTACAATACTATTTGTACGCCAGCACCTCCAAACAGCCTGGCAGGAAGTTAGGCAGGCACTTATTTATTCAAAGAATAAACCTACATAAGTCAGTTTTCATAGGCATCATGAATATTTATTGGGCTTTAATTGTCCTTTCAGGGTGTTTAGATTCCTTTTCACGGTATAGAGACCCAGTCTCATGCCCATACCCAGGAGTAAAGGTACGGTGTTAGAAATTGCATTGAATGTGGTTATTGCTCTATTACTATTTAAGTGAACTATCAGAGACCAGGAACCACATCTACAGAAGAATTCATATCTCAGGAATAATGATGGGCTGTAGAAAAATGATATCCAAACCTTCCAAGAATCACACTTAGCAATTCAAACTCTCTTTTTAGACATTTTAGGGAAGTCTGACAGATCTGAAATCCAGGATTACTAAACTTTATAAACTCCTGGGTGAGATACAAAGAACACTGTTAATAAAAGTTTGAAATCAAAACATTAAAACAAGAAAGAAAAGACAGATTGAGTTGTTTATTTCAGAAATATTTTAATATAATTGTAGTATAGTTATGAAGTCACATTCAAGACACTGAATATATTCCAAGTATTAATAAAAATATTATACATCTTCACTCACTATGCTGATATAATTAAAGCATTTGGTTCTTATAAATGACACCAGTAATCACATCCACATTTGCACTGCTAGTAAACAGCATGTAAGTAAATGTGTATTTTAATAGCAGAGCTTCAGTGTTTTTTTTTTTAAATTATCAAAAGTGAATTTTTTAAATGACACAATTCATGAATCCTAGAAAGAATTAAAACAGCTTAAGGCAACATTTTGAAGTTTTTATACACTTTAATTTGAAAAAAAAAGAATATGTAAAAAAGACACATGCTTTAACAACTCGATTCATATAACACAGCACTAAAAAGCATTGGTGCCAGTTCTCAGTGGATTCCTAAGAGACAACAGGTTCTTGGAATGAACCATCATCTTCAGATCCTAGAGCACTGCCAAGAACAAAGAATTCTGGCACAGGACTTCTATGTAGCAGAATTATTTTTACTTGACAAAGGTAGTTATAAATGATTATACATAAAAGTTAGTGTCTTGGCCAGTTTAGAGTTTTGTTTTCAGATGTATTTTAAGGTCAGTGTTAAAAAGCTTGCAGAGAGCGAGCTGATTTATAATTGGCTGCAGTGGTGCAAAGAGGCTGCTCTCTCCTCCCTATCGCTATTTTTGGTATGGGCTGAAGATTAGCATTTTACAAAGAAATAACTTATATTAGAATACGTGTTTTAACGACCAAAGGAGGCACAATTTGAGTTAAATTAAGAAAAATATTATCTTTTCTTCTGAATTCTTAACTATACAATATTAATCATAATATATACTTTTAGATATGAATCAGATTTCTTGTCACTGGGAAGTGACATTACCTTTCCAAGTTCTATTATTGTGCTAAGATGTGCTATAACAGATCACAAAAGTCCACGCTGAGTTCCATCAAAGGCAACCTTTCAAAAAGAACATCTTTTTAAAGAAGTAGATAGGTGACTCATGGAATGGAATTAGGTCTCTCTCAAAAGAAAAAACAATTCTAATGCTACTTACATTTACAAAACAATTTAAGGAAATATTAATTGTGGAAAAAGTAGACAACGGTGCTTTGATCTTCATTTTAATTTATCAAGTAGACAACACATTTTAATATAAAAAATTCATATACTATACTCAGATTTCCCTAAAAGTGGACCATAGTGTTAGGCACCAAAAATTTCAAGTTTTGATTTCTTTAAAAATCTATTCCAACGATAACACCCTTGACTTATTTAGCTCTGTAAGCATCATCATTTTTGCTAATCACTTTGTACACTTTATAAAAATTTCATTCAACAAACTGAATCAGACTGTCCTCTCTTGGTATTACCCTTCACTAAGTAGTTTGTCAGTTTTCTCATGACTACCAGACTTGCTACATCTCTATTACCGCTGTAAAAATATTTGAAATTCTATTCTAACCATGAAGTCTGTTATATTTACATGTTTACTAAAACTAAACAAAGTTATGTCTGAAAGGAGAAATAAAAATGAATCTTATTTTAATGGTTACACCATAGTAAGTTCAAACTCCTCCCTTGTAATTCTGAATTTCCTTGTATTACAGAAAATAATTATTTTATGTGAATGTACAATGTTTACAAATACAGGACAGTTTACACAACACCTTCCATAAAAGTTTATATTAAAATTCAGTCTGGATCCTACAGTTCTTTTCCCGGGCCTCTTACCAAACAAAAATGGGCACAAGGCCAAACAATTTCCATTTGTTTAATGAGGGAGTAAAGTATAAATACATAGAAGTGAAACTTCAATTTCAGTTCACACCCCTACATATAAACACAGGATTATAATGGAATGATAGAATTTAAAATGCAACTACATCAATGAATCAGTTACTGGGCAACAAACATTAAATCAAATAGCTTAATAGTTAAAATAACTAAGTCACAATCAGAAGTAGAGAAAACAGTATTTTTGTGGGAAAATTATTAGTAAATGTACCTGATATTTTGTCCTCATTCAGGTGACAATGAATGGAAACTACTTACTCTTTAATCAGAATGAAGTGCCAACGAAGCATATCAAGTTAAGTAAGGCACCATTATTTACAACTCCAGGGATTGGCACTTAACTCTGAAAAGGCTTTAACAATGAATAAAAATAGTATTTTTTCCTCTACTTCTATAACTACTTAGTAGTTCTTAGCATTCTGCCTACTATTTGTGCTTTGCTTTTCAGCCTGTTGAGTAGCAGCTGCATCTTTCCTTTCCTTTGGTGTCTGTGAACATACACAGTGGTAAAGGCTGTGAGGTGCATAACAGGAAAACCAACTTGCTGTGTCTGTGTAGAAAGAATGCAGACAAGGTGGCCGAAATGATACAGTATTATTTCAAAGTCTTTTTCAGGACTTACTATATACTATATATTAAGTTTGGGATTGGTAGCATTTAACAGAATGATTTTGAAACAGCAATGGCTTCCCCAAATCTTTAAGTTAGTTATGTGACAGTTGGTCCAACAGATGTGTTGAAACACTGCAAGTATATTTAAGTTTATAATTTCTGCCCATGTATAAAAATATACAAAGTTCCCAAGTGTGTGTTTGTGTGTACACACATGTGCATATGTTTATAACTCCTTGCTTCCAAAGCTCAGAAATCCACGGTTTATAAGTATGTGGCCGCAGTCAGCTGGTACCACTTAACTGTCTCTTTGCTCAAGTTGAAATCTTTCAACGGCAGGGTAATTCCACCCAAGAAGAAATTCTCCCGCAGAGATTCTGCACTGAGTACACTCAGTTGAAGTTCTTTTTGTCTCAAGGTTTCTTTGCTGTATCCATTATACACAAGCTAGAGGGGGAAAAATGATAAGATTTGGTTTCTTAGAATATCTTCAGTAAAATATGAAGGTATCAGTCAAAGAGTGATACAATGAATGGCAGTGAATATAGAAGCGGGGCTTGTCTCAATGTATCAGGAGTAAGTTTTAATTTCTGGAATACTGGATTGAACTATCATTTCTGTCAGTGTTTAACAAAGACTGTAGAAAGCAGGACCAATCAAAACAAAACAACCCCCAAATCCTCAGATATGGGCTCTGAGAGATGGAAGTGATGGGGCAGGGAAAAGAGATTACCTGGTGATTACCTTAAGATGATTTAATAGCTGGAGAAAAAGAGGATGAAAGGAAAGCAAGTTGGAAAATATAATTTTAAAGTTATTTTGCAAAATCAGATTGAAATTTCATTGTTCTGTCAAATCCAGGAAGTGGTAACTCTTTATTCACAAGGAGATACAAACCCACAGGGAATGTAGTCTGCAGCAGATCTGCAGTGCTCAAAGCTATTGCTATTTCAAATCCTCATTGCAGCACTTAAAATGTTTATTTTTCCACAAAACTTCACAGTAAGTTCTGAAAAATGTTTCTTTAACTTAGACCTTGTCAGGGTTTGACTAAAACAACCACAAGAACACTTGCTTGTATGTCTTTGTCTTGACAGTACAGGACCACTAAAAACCCCACTGTTGTTTTATAAGACTAACACCAAGTGGTCTTTGGTAAGCGCAGCATGTGTTTTTAAAGAGTGGCTGACCCTCTAGAGGGCTCTGTGTGTGTATGTATTTGAGACAGGGTCTCTGTATCTACATGGCCCAGGTTGACTTAAATTTGCTATGTAACCCAGGCTAACCTTAAATTCACATTATAATCTTCCTGCCTCGACTCTTAAGTGCTACAAGTACAGGAATGTACCAGTCCACCTGACATTTTTCTCTTTAAATTTTATTTATTACCTTATTTTTTTTTTAAAGAAAAATTCACGTGTATGTCATACATGTGTGGGTGCCTGAGGAAGTCAGAAGATGATGTCAGATTCTGTGAAACTGGAGTTATAGGCAATTTTAAGTCCCCTGGTGTAGTTGCTGGGGACTGAACTCCAGTCCTCTGAAAGAACAAGTCCTCTTAAGTGCTGAGCCATTTCTCTAGCCCCATGCCTGACTTTTCTACAGGTCTTGATACATTTATAATCTTGATAAAAAAGTTGTCAAGTTGGGTGTGGTGGTATATGCTTTTAATCCCAAGACTCAGGAGACAGAGGTAGGTGGATCTCTGTGAGATCAAGGCCAGCTTGGTCTACTTAGCTAAATTCCAGGACAGAGTAGTGAGACCCTGTCTCAAAATCAAAAACAAAACAAAACAAAACAAAAAAAATTCAAGTTGTCTTCCAATCTCTATCCAGACATTTTTTGTGTGAATTAAATGCTAAGGTCCATAAATAATGTGTCTATACTCTGCCTCCCAAAATAGTTAAGCAAGGCAGCAAAGTGAGAGAACTCTAAGAACTTTTAGGAAATGAAGTTTAGCTTACTACTTCATTGAATGTTGGGTTCCTAGTTTTATGAGAAATTTTGGTTTTACATTTTGATGTTTTGTGGGTATCTGGAAGTAGGTTTTAACTGGTTACTGATGGATTGTGGATCTGCTAGTTGCCTTGAGTATCTCAGTCACAGTTATTGTTTTTATTTTTATTTTTGGTTTTTTTTGAGACAGGTTTCTCTGTAGCTTTGGAGCCTGTTCTAGAACTAGCTCTTGTAGACCAGGCTGGCCTCGAACTCACAGAGATCCATCTGCCTCTGCCTCCCGAGTTCTGGGATTAAAGGCTTGTGCCACCACTGTCCAGCTCTCAGTCACAGTTATACTCTCTACTGTTCAGCTGACACTTCATTTTTGTAAGAGGATACTAAGAGAATAAAACATGCGGGGAAGGTTAGAAAGATGGCTCAGCAATTAAAAGCACTGATGCTTTCTCTTGCAGTGGACCTGAGTTCAATTCCCAGCACCTACATGGCAGCTTACAACTTCCTGTAACTCTGGACACTGTGTGTACAAGGCTCACATCCAATGCACTTACATACACGACAGCAAATCAATATATACACATAAAATAAAATAAATAAATTTTAAATAAAAACGTTGAAATCTCAAAACAAAACTCTAGGAAATTTTGAGAAATGAAGTTTAGCTTACCATTTCATTGAATGTTGGGTTCCTAGTTTTACGTGAAGTTTTGGTTTTACGTTTCGATGTTTTGTGGGTATCTGGAAGTAGGTATGTCTTGACATATGGATTTGGGTCAGTCCCATCTTCAGTAACCTATAAAGAAAAGCAGTCTCTTAACAGTAATGCTTCCCACCAGGGTACAGATTTGCTCAGCAGTCATCATTTGTAACCACTCACAAGATCTTTGATGTGCATCACCATGATGAAGAGGGTGCCATTTCGGTAAGACACAGATAACTTCACTGCTCCTCCTATTTGGCCCAGAGTAGGGCTGAAGGGACCTGCACCTGAAAACAGAAATACTTTCCTCTTTATCTCAACGTGCCTGCAAAGGTCCACACTGCAACAAAAGAACTGCTGCACCAGGGCAGGGTGAGGGGAAGTGGACGGGAAAAGAAAACCTCATTTGCCACTAATTTGTACTTTTTTTTGTAATCACAAGCTAATTATTAGGAATGCTAAGTTTTTCTAGAACTTAGAAAGACTAACCTACTGAGAGAGAGGAAGGGAAGGGAGGAGACAGACAGAGAATTTATTGCTCTTACAAAGAACCTGGGTTAGATTCCCAGTATCCACAGAGTGCTTACAACCACCCACAACTCTAGTTCCAGGGGATCCAATTCGTTCTTCTGACCTCTACAGCATGTACATGGTATACATATATACATTCAGGCAAAATACTCAGGTACATAAAATAAATCTCAAAAGAAAAAAATCCAAGACACCTGAAGACACCCCAAACGGATTTCTAGCCTCCACATACATGCATGTGTGCTAACACACATCGACCCCCACCTATCACAAAAGTCATGAGTTATCAACCAATGAGAAAAAGCATACTCTCACCTGCAGACCTAGCTATTCCTTCAGCTTTCTCATCACGAAGTAAGGGGTGGAAAAAAGTACAAACAAGATCACACTAAGATAAAAGAGAAAAAAGTTCATTAGTTAAATATTACATGACACAAAGGTAGACTGTGTTATTTACTTATATTGGAAAGTCACCTCTGCTACATCTGTTGATGCATTCATCAAATTCTGTAAATAACTGTTTAATTCAATTTTCCTTTTGGCTGCTACATCTTTTATGTGTGTTCTTCCCAGAACCATCCTATTAGGGAAGCTACAAAAGATAAAGAAAAACAGATTTAAATTATTTTATCAGAAAATATTTGTAGAGTATCATGCACAATATTTACCTAGAAATATATTTTTAAGACACAAAAGTGTGGTTTTAACCTATTATGTTTTTGCCTGAGTGATTCAAAACACTAGGACAAACTATTCAATTATTCATTTTCTTCATTTAAGTCTTGGCATCAAAATGCATGTGTTAGTTGGGCATGGTGGCACATGTCTGTAATGTCAGTACCACTTGGGAGATAGAGATGGGTAGATCAGGAGCTGAAGGACAGTCTGAACTACATAGCAAATTGCAGGCAAAAAAAAAAAAAAAAAAAAAAAAAAAAAAAAAAAAAAAAAAAAAGAAGACCCTATCTCAACAACCCCCTCCCCGGGAGAAAAGAGGAAAGAAAAATTACGCATGCCTTACTAGTTTCCTGTATTTGTTACTAATTTTCTGTTATTTGGTTTCAACTTTAATCATTCACAAATATTTACCTGATCTTGTCTCTAAAAGAATCATTACTCAATAATCATAAAGATACACAAACAATGACATAGAACCTAAATCAGGTGCCCAACCCATTATCTTAATTCTTACTTTGGTGATGATAAGAAAATGAGAGTACACACAGTAACAAACTCTTATTGTCTGAGACAAGGTCTATGTATCCCCGGCTGGCCTTTTACTCAGAGATTCATATCCAACAGTAACATACTTTGATACCCATCTTGTCTCCATGTTTTTGAAATCTTGTATGACAAGAATATGGCAAAGGAAAGCTTTAAACTACAGTAAATCTGAGGTTTTACAAAAGAAGTCAGATAAAAAGCTAAGCACTAGGGGCAAAAGAGACGGCTCAGCAGCTAAGAGCATGTACTGTTCTTGCAGAGAACCTGAGTTCAGTTACCAGCACCCACATTGGTCAGCTTACAATGGCCACTGTAACTCCAGCTCTATGGGATCAAAGCCTCTGCAGGCACCAGCACAGTAAACATACACAACACACATATACAATTTAAAATGAAAAATTATCTTTAAAAAAAAGCTAAGCATTAAGATTAAAACATCTGTGAGGCAGTGCCCTTAATCTTAGCACTTGGGAGGCAGAGGCAGGTAAATCTCTGCGTTCAAGGCCAGCCTGGTCTACACAGTGACCAGGACAGCCAAGACTGTACACACAGAGAAACCCTGTCCTGAAATTACATCTAAGAATTTCAGTGGTAACTGGCAAGGGGTCAGCATTATGTCATGGCACATGTTGAGGTCTGAGTTGTCAGGTTTGGAAGAAAGAGCCTTTACCAGCTAAGCCACAACATCTGACTCAGGTTTACTATTTATCACAGGAGATCAGTATGGCTCATATGGATGATTTATGCAGCATGTGACATTTTAAAACCAAGATTCCATTATCTTAGTTGATACATACAACCAAGGTGACAAAACTGGCGTCTTCAAAGCTCACATCTTGTTTGTTGTTTTGGTTTTTAAGACAATGGGTACATACTTAAAATAGTCCTCTGAAACCAGACCCACCCAAAACTTGCAGTGTCCTCTTCCCTCTGCCTCCAGTGTACATGTGCCACCAGGCCTAGCTTTAAGATTTTAGTCATATGTTCATTCAACACAAAATTCAAGCTCCTTATCTATGTTCAGTACTGTACGAGGTACTTATTATTTTAACTGTAACTGAGTGTTAGCCAAGTTTTCCACTTGCATGTAAAAATAGTTTCTACATAGAAAAATAAGAATGAATTTTTGCCAGGATAGGAACATACCCAGGTAACTTCCAAAGTGGAAAAATAATGCTGAGCTTATTGTGCAGTTCCTGAAACTCATCAAATGTCCGGAATACAAACGATGGTTCAAGGTGTCCTTCTCTCAGAATTCGGACTACATAAATCTGGAAGGAAATCAATGACAGGCACATTACATTATAATAAAATTTCTTTCCTGACACAAAACTTTTAGTACAAGTAAGTGCTTTTACCCTTGGGAATATAAGTCACTAACAGGAAACAGGGTTGTGTATAGAGTTTATTGTATTTATATAGCACACACTGCATTCTGAGGCTGAACTTAACTACTGGAAGATTCAAATAAGAACTTGGAAGTGAGCACTTTGTTTCCATGCTTAAATATAATGTACTTCTCAAACATATACACTTAGTGCATTTCCAACAAAAAGGAAAAAGGTTCTTTAAAGAAAGTATTGAATACGGCTGCAAGAAGAGTCAGGTACATCCATAGAAAGCCTGAGGCACGTGTGTGCACATGTGTATGTAAACTGAGAACACTTTCCAGTGCCATTATAAATCAACGGCAATATAACCTCAACAAAGTGATTAAAATTAAAGTGAAATGGCTATCTAAAAATATATTAATCATAGATTTGTTTAAATATAAGGTGGTAGGCCATGGCGGCAAAAGTCTTTATGCCAGCACTTGGGTGTAAGACAAATGTGGCTCTCCAAGTTTGAGGTTAGCTTGGTCTATATAGAGAGTTCCATGACAATCAGGGCTACATAGTAAGACCCCTTCAGAGAAAAATAAAGAGCAAGTTTTATGCGTATGTTTAATAAATGCTATATAGTGGTTAAAACCCTCGGTTTGATTGCCAGTGACACAAACAAACAGGAAAATACTGGACTGAAAAGTACAATGGGAACTTAAGACTTTTTATTAGGTCTCTCTAATCAGCCCTGCCTGTCCTGGAAGTAGGTATATAGATCAGGCTGGCCTCAATCACAAAGATGTGCCTGCCTCTTGTCTCCTGAGTGCTCGGATTAAGGTGTACTTCACCATGCCCTGATGAAACTTTAAAACTTTTTGAATTATATTGGTTAAATATGTTTCAGCAAGCAAGATTTACCTTTGAAACTAAGAAAATGGAAGGAAAAAGAAAATACTCTGACACTAAAAGAAAGAATGTATTTTGACCTTCGTGATTTTTAAGCAAATTTAACAATACAAAAAAAAAAAAACCACAAAGTAATTCTTTAAGTATATTTACTTATTTTTGGACCATCTATGGTCCAAAGCATAAACAAAATCAAAGCTCAGAACTTCAGCAATCAGTGAAAAATATATGAATGACAACAAAACATTTATATATGATAATCTACACATATGGAACAAACTTACATAGTGTTTATCTGGGTTGTATTTCTTGTGATATGTGAAAACAGAGGCCTCCTTGATTCGACCATCTTGTCTAAAGGAGTATGTTTTCGGTGAAAATGAAAGGATGGGTTCATCATTAGAAGGAAGACCAGAAAAACGGAGCTGAGCAAGGTTATGAATGAAGAAGTTAAACTTTGTGGCAATGCTTCCCAAACTTGACTCAATCAGCCTATAAAAGAATCAGAAATTTGTTAATAGTAAGCTTACATGGAGACACATGCTAAATTCAAGATAATAAAAGATAAAATTCCTTTTTTTTTTTTTTTAAAGTTTTTCGAGACAGGGTTTCGAAACAGCTGTAGCTTAGGAGCCTGTCCTGGAACTAGCTATTGTACACCAGGCTGGCCTTGAACTCACAGAGATCTGCCTGCCTCTGCCTCCTGAGTGCTGGGATTAAAGGCGTGCGCCACCACAGCCCAGCCAGGTCAGTGCTTTAAACCTCCTCTCTACTGAAAGGAAGGAGGCAAGAGAAAAAAGGACATGTCAATGTAAGCTCATTCTTCCCTGCTGAGAAACATGACAGCAGAAGTCAGTGAACATGGTCACTGGGTCTTTAGGGCATGTTTGCCAAAAAGATCTGTTTTTATTGAAAGCAGCAATGATATCCAAATGCTAGCTGTTAACTGGCATGCACTTCAAATACCATGATGAAGAAATAGTTTACAGCCCTAGAGTATCTGCTGTGTTGTGGTATTCATAGAAACTACTATGGTAGAATCTTGAAAATAGAATCATTTCAAAAAGAAACCTTAAAAAGCACATTATCATTAATGTAGAAAACATGTTTCTTAGAAATACACTTAGAAGCAGGATTCATCCAGTGGAAATCATACTAAATAACCTTGACATTACACTTAGAAAGGAACAAACATTTTTCTAAGCACTGCTGCAACTCTCAGTAGCTTTTCTTCTTTCAGTGCTGGAGAATGAACACTCTGGATCTTTCAGAGTAGGATGAACACTCTACCTCTGAGCTACACCCCTAGCCCTTTGCATTCTGACATAATTAAACATGTCATACCTAGTGAAGAAAATGGTAGCCTCAGCATCTGTAGTTTGGGGCTGAAGTGCATCTCTAACATATTTCAAATCCTGAATACTTGTAAGTTCTGGCAAACCTGAAGGAATCATCTATAGGAGAAAAAAAATATTAAAATTTCTCTTGGTGAAGTACTTAGAATTAAAGAAACAAAATTTATCAAACACTTGAGTTGGTTGATATTGTGGGTATCTAAGTGACTCCTACAAATGAGAAAAGTAAAGTTAATGAAGTCATACACCTCGCTGGAAGAAGAGTCCATTTATGGAACGAAACACATACACTCTCGCTCTCCCTCCTAGGCCCTTGTTTACTATAACAACTCCAGTCACAACCATTATAGCACTTTTTGGTTGTTTCTGTTCTTTTTACTTAGGTGTGCTACTTATCCTAGGGAGTGCAGAGATCCTGACCAGACAGCTTAATGAATGTTGGCCACGTGAATCTAGAGACACACGTGCACTCACTCACCAGCAGCTATCGCCCCTTTCCACTCTGGCATCACCACTCTCCTGACTTTTCGTAGTTTTTAATCAGTGGAATCAGACAGTGAGTACTTCTATCAGTAATCTAAAAATATTAAACTAAAATTTTGACAACTGTGACTATAGCCAATTTTATTCCAAAAGCATAAAATATCCTTCTTAAAATATCAAAACAGAGGTTTTAGTATACAATTCAATGCCAGTAAAGAACAGTTACCAGTGAGAGAAGGTTAAGAAAGAGGTTTGTTTGCTTTCTTATCAAGTTGTAGGCTTGACAGCAGAGGTCCACAAACAACTGGAAACGAATGGTGGGCCTTTCACCCCCATTAATGACGTATGCCATGTCAGAGGTAAGCACAAAAGGAGCTCGATCCCTGTTGAAAGTATACACAGAGCATAATTACAGAACATACTCAAAATAAATGCTGCCATTGCTGTTAAGTTATTAAATAAGCCACGCGAGCTACAATAATTTTCAAGTGGGAAACAGCATGCTGTGGGATGGTCTTTCTGTATGCTCTGAATATGTGCTGCTCTCATTGGTTGATAAATAAAACTGCTTTGGCTTATGGCAAGGCAGGATACAGCCAGTCAGGAAATCCAAGCAGAAATACAGGAGAAGGGTGAAGTCTTGGAGACTCTAGCCAACCACCAAGGAAGCAAGATGTAAAAAATGAGGTAACAAGCCGTAATCCATGTGGCAAAGCATTGATAAAAATATGGGTTAATTTAAATGTAAGAGCTAACTAAAAATAAGCCTGAGTCATCGACCAAACATTTATAATTAATATTAAGCCTCTGAATGATTTTTTTTTGTTTGAGACAGGGTTTCTGTGTGTAATGGTCCTGGCTGTCCTGAAACTCACTTTGTAGACCAGGCTGGACTTGAATGCACAGAAATCCAACTGCCTCTGTCTCCCAAGTGCTGGAATTAAAGGTGTGAACCACCACACCTGGCAACTGAATTATTATTTTTAAAACAGTTGCAAAAATGGACAGGACAGAAAAGCTTCCTTTTATAACAGCACCAGGAGTTTTGCCTTTCCCTAATCCTTGAATGTTCACATTTTGAGGAAAACTATTACATAGCAACTTCAGCATTGGGACAGAACTTAAATATGAAATTTTCACAAGAGTGATTACTTATAAATCTTTATGACCAAAGAGAGATTCAACAGTGGTTACAAAAATATGCAGAGTTAAATTTATGTTCATTACCACTATACAAATGGACCATTTCTAGCAGACGACATAACCTAGATTAAACAGAATACATGTCCATTTACTTCAACGAAGTGCACGCACACTGGTTTTGTCTATTATGTGGTAAAGGCATATCTTAGGGCCTTTTTCATTCCCAGTTATGTTAAAAAAGAACCACAAGGCAAAGCACAACAGGAGGACAAAATCTGGACACGTCCCTTCACTGACAATAATAACAACATTTGTACCTTTTGAAGCTACCAAACATTTGTGCATGGCCCAAAAACTTTCCAAAATCAATGTGGAACATGTGTCCTGTGCTTCGAAGCATTATATTGTCATTGTGCCGATCGCAAATGCCTAAGACATAGGTAGCTACACAGCACCCAGCACAGGAATAGATGAAGTTCTCGGAAGCCTGCAATAAAGACATAAAATTATGTGTGAGAAAAAAATGTCTTAAAGGAGGAAGGGTTTACCTGTGTGTAGTAATAATTTATCACTTTTTTGGAGGGATGGAGTGACAGGGTTTCTCTGTGTCCTGGCTGTCCTGGAACTTACTTTGTAGACCAGGCTGACCTCAAACTCAAAGAGATCCACCTGCCTCTGCCTCCCGAGTGCTGGGATTAAAGGTGTGCGCCACCACCTCCTGGCAGGAAAGCAAACTTTTTATTTTTTTTATTATTATTTTTTATTTCTGGTTCAGTGGAAATGGAATACTTTTTAACAGAGCAAATTAATTTTCCTCTCAAATAGTATAGAGAACACATGTAAAGAAAGTCAGCTTGGTGCTTTGGAGATGGCTCTGTAGTTATTAGCAACTGTTGCTTTTTCTGATTCCAAGCACCTATAGCAGGTAGCTCCCAACTGCCTGTAACTCCAGCTACAGGAGATCTGACACCCTCTTCTGTCTTCCAAAGGTGCATGAGGGTACACACATAAAATACACATAGATAAACATAATTTTAAAACTAAGTCAGTGTATGGGGTAAGAGTATATATAAGTCATTGTTTATCTAGTATGTAGAAGAACACAAAGTCAACTTATATCTTAAAACAATAACATGATTAAAGTGTTAGCATCTGATGACTCCCTGTGTCTTCTAGAGTCTCAAGGGTATGTCCATTTGTTCAGTTAGGCTTGCTATTCCTGAGGACTGCTAACATAACACAGAAGGACACACAGCATGTAAGATGCACATGATGAGTACTTTAAATCATGCCCATTTATTCTCAAAATACCGTGATTGTTTTCTTCTTTTTCAGACAAGAGTCTGTATCCCAATCAAATTCACAATCCTCCTGTCTCAATCTTTTTGGACAGGGACTACAGGTTTGCACAATGCTAATATTAGTGAAATACTCGATTTTTAGGTGGTACAGTTCTATTGGTCTTTGTGGTTAATTTTATTTTATAATCCTCCAGACACCATTGACAATAATGATGATAACAGCAAAATATTTATATATATATAATACTTAATACTAATCTCTCTATTTATACAACTACTTATTTAAAAACCCCACCATAAGGGGCTGAAGAGATGGCTCAGAGGTTTAGAGCACTGGCTGCTCTTCCAGAGGTCCTGAGTTCAATTTCCGCAACCACATGGTGGCTCACAACCATCTTTAGTGAGATCAGATGCCCTCTTTTGGTGTGTAGGCATCTATGCAGATAGAGCAATTATATACACAGAATAAATAAATATTAAAAAAGACCCACCACAAATCACTAATTTAGGTATTAAGATTAATGCCATTTTAAAGACAAGCGAAACTAAGATATAGCCAGACTTCAATGTTTATCAAGATCATGTAATTGCAGAGATGGCAAAACCAGAATCCAACACAGGAAACGGGGCTCTATTGTGCTACACTCCTTCTTAGTCAAATGCAAATAAGGTGCTTAGTATACACTGTTCAACAAGCATTTTGGGGCAACATCTTATCAGATATCACAAGTCAATATTAAAATGAAGAAATATTGTCTTCTGCCATACTGCTTCCCAAGACTACGAAGAATTAAAAAATGGAGCCAGATAAGATGGCCTATAATCCCAGCACTAGGGAGACAGAAGCAGGTGGAACTTTGTGAGTTCAAGGGCAGCCTGGTCTACACAGTGAGTTCCAGGACAGCCAGAGGCTATGTAGAGAGACCCTGTCAAAAAGAATTAAAAAATGGGAGTGGTCTAACTAAACCACTCTAAAAGACCAACAAAGCACGAAATTCTTTTGCTTTTCCTTCACAAGTCAACAGACAGGATAGCATTTAATAGCTATAAAAATGACATATTAACGGCACTTAAATTAGGTATCTAAATGACATTAAAACTGGAGTCTTTTCAAACAGAGAGCACAAGGGAAGAGAGGACAGAGAAGAGGGGAGGGCAGACAACAAAAGGAAAGTTCGTTCGAGAAATGCCATATCAAAACATAATTCTTCACCAGCTAATAAAACATTAAATGAAACTAAGCAAAGCTGGTCTTAGGTTACTGTTCAAAGTAATTGTGAGTCTTCCTTAAACCATATGAACAACATAACAGGACTCAAGCACCACTAGTTTTCAGAATATATTTTGACCAAGTTCTCTAGGATAAAGAAGCATGCTGATTACCTTCTCATACTCTTCTTCAGAAGGATTGTACTTCCTCAGCCATTCAGCAAGGGGTTTATCTTTAAAGGATCCGGTCACACCATATTCCACTTGGATTTTCCTGAGGGTATCTGAAGCAGGAACTAGCTCCACCATGCCTGTAACAAACAAAGTATCAGCTGTTTGAAAATGTGTCCCCAAAGTAGGTCTCAAAAATATTTATATGTTTCAGTCCTTGAAATAAGACATCAAATCTGGCAAGTCATGCTTAAAAATGTAAGCAATCAAAATTATTATCTAATTTTTTAAAAGTACCCAAGGGCTGGAGAGATGACTCAGCAGTTAAGAATGCTAGCGTCTCTCCAGAGGAACCAGAATTGAATCACAGCACTCACAAGGTAGCTAGCTCACAATCATCTGTAACCACAGTGCGAGGAGATCTGATGCCCTCTTCTGGCATCTGCAGGTACCAGGCACTCACATACTGCAAACACACGTTAGCCAAACACCCATATACACAAAGTAAAAATAGAAATAATGCTGGGTGGTGGTGGCATACACCTTTCATTGCAGCACTGGGAGGCAGAGGCAGGTGGATCTCTGTGAGTTTGAGGCCAGCCTGTATATACAAAGTGAGTTCTAGGACAGGGCTACACAGGACTACCTACTGAGCTGTTTTCTTAGTAGTTCTATTAAACACTTTGTGGTTGTTTTTTGGGATACAGTTTCTCTGTGTAGCCCTGCCTGTTGCTGGAACTCATTCTGTAGTCTAGACTGCCTCCCAAGTGCTAGGATTAAAGGCGTGAGTCAACACCGCCCGGCTGTGGCTGTTTTTAAAAGGATTTAACCAAAAATAATCCAATCACAAGTAATACTAGCCAGGCAGTGGTGGCATATTCAGGAGGCAGAGACAGGTAGATCTCTGTGAGTTCAAGTCCAGCCTGATCTACAGAGCAAGTTCCAGGGCAGGCTCCAAAGCTAGAGATACCCTGTCTCAAAAAACCGAAACCCAAACCCAACCAACCAACCAAACAAAAACCCCCAAACAAAACAAAAAAGCAATACTAGATATAAATAACTGAGACCCCAGCAAGCCTGTACCAGGAGTTGTAAGTATATAACCAAAAGTAAGTTCAAGAGTAAGCTATGTTCATGAGACAAAAGAAAGAAATCAAGTTCCAATTAAAAGACATACCTCGATCTCGGCCAGTTGACAGGCATTTGAATATCACCATCCTCAGATCCAGTCCCTCTTTAAGCCAGATCTTATCCATAATCTTTATCATCTGTAAAGCTAACATATCTTGTCGAAGGTCTTCACCAACCTTGAAATTAAAGAAATAAAAATTACACCTTTCCCCAAACACCTGTTACATGCCATAAGATCTGAGGGCTGTTTTGAAGGGCATGCACAGAGAGAAGGGATTTTCAGAGCTGCACTGTACTCTTCTGTGATGTCCTAGAGAAACTATTTCAAATACTTCATGCCTCCATTTAATGTACAGTGAACTTTATTTTAATTTTGAGGTGTTAGGGACTGAGTCCTTGGCCTTGGGTACACTGGGCAAGCACTCTACCACTGAGTTACAGTCTGCTCAACAGTAAGTTTAAAAAGCTGAATTTTAGAGTATGTAAAATACCTTCAATCAAAAGATAAAAGGAAGATGGTGGCAGCAGTGGCACATGCCTTTGATCCCAGCACTCCAGAGGCAGAGCATTGGAATCTCTGAGTTTAAGGCCAGCTTGGTCTGTCTATAGAGTGAGTCCAGGACAGCAGGGCTACACAGATAAACCCTGTCTCAAACAAACAAACAAACAAAAAAGGAAATCACGGTGATCTTATGATAGTTTGTTTCTTGATTGTATCAATGCTAATATTCTGACTATAACATTGCATTACAGTTATATAAGAGGTCAACAAGAATCTCTAGGTAATTTCTTATAATCAGCTGTAAATCTACAACCATTTCAAAATAAAGGTCACTTAAAAAATGTTAGTCCTTTTGGGGCTGGAGAGATGACACAAAGATTAAGATCACTTGATGTTCTTTTTTTTTTTCTTTTTCTTTTTTGTTTTTTTTGAGACAGGGTTTCTCTATAGCTTTGGAGCCTGTCCTGGAACTAGCTCTTGTAGATCAGGCTGGCCTTGAACTCACAGAGATCCGACTGCCTCTGCCCCCTGAGTGCTGGGATTAAAGGCCACCACTGCCTGGCTCATTTGATGTTCTGGCAGAGGACTTAAGTTCAGTTTCCAGCACCTATGCATAGTGGCTCACAATTGTCCATAGCTCCAGTTCCAGAAGATCTAATGCCCTCTTCAGATCTCAGAGGGCACCAGCATGCATGTACACACAATCAGACAAACATTCATACATATACAATAAATAAATGCTGGCCTAGAACTTGCTATACTGACTAGGTTGGCCCTGAACTCAAAAGATCCTTCTGCTTTTGCCTCTGGATTGCTGGGATTAAACATGTGTACCACCACACCTGGTTGAATAAATTTTAACACAAACAATCATAAATATATTTTTGAGGCTAGCCAAGAAAATTATGAAAAAGATTAAGGAGGATTTGCCTTAACAAATATTGAGACAACTTGTAAAATATCTATCATTAAAATAGATGGTATTGTTTTAAGAAAAGGTAAAAATATCAGTAAAATAAACAGAAACCTCTATCAAACAAGATTCAATTTTAGCTATCATCTATCTTTATGAACCTTCAATTAATCAACTCAATGAATTAACCAGAACTCCCCATTTTTTCTTCAATGTATGATTATAACTCACAAAATTTCAACAGGTAATAGATTCTTTTCTAATACTCCAGTCCTTCTGATTCACATAGGTAATCTCTATGCTTCTAAAACCAATAGTCAGGTATGGTGGCATACCCTTACAATCTCAGCACGTGGGAAGCTGTAACAGGATGATCCAGGGTTCAAGGCCAACCAGGACTATACTGTGAGATGTTGTCTTGCACAATTCCCTAAGAAACATCACCCTTTCTAGTTTTGCAGCTTGGCAAACCTGGGGGAGCCTGCCTGTTGTGATACTATGCTCACCAGCCTGGCCAAGGGCCGCAGTTGCCCCAGTCCTATCTGAGAAGACTTTATGTCAGTATTAAGTTTACAGAAATACTCAAATTGTTTCCGTTATTGTCTGTTTTTTTTATGGGACAGGGTCTCATAATTGACAAACAAACAAACAAACAAAATCAAACCAAACCAAACCAATCCCCTCTGAAAGAACCCAAGAGACAAAAAACACAGAATAACTCTAGTCATCTCACCTTAAACATGACATTAATTTCTTCCCCCATAGGATCAGCATTCACCATTGTGACTTTCAGAGGCATAGCATTAGAACTGAAGAAAGAACATGACTGCAAACACAACACTGAGCATTAGAAAGGCTGATGATAGCATGAAAGCGAATTCTGAATTTACTGTGCCTGACATTTTTCCTTTTTGCTTACTGCTTTAAATTACAGCAAATCAAACAATGGATGTTAACACGATCTGCCAACAATATGAATATGTAAATGGCTCTTGAAATTTAAACAGTATATGTCAGTAAAATAGCTACTCAATAAAGGCAGAAAAAACAAAAATCTAAAAACTTGGTGCAAACCCCTTTAAAGCCAGCCTGAACTTCTAAGTATCTGAATCCCTCAACAGAACACACAGCTGTGTGACACTCATCCTGACTCTGGGACAAGAGCTCCACTTTCACATAAGTACTGATGAAATTCATTACTATGTAATTAAATACTAACACTTTAATAATTTCACGGTTTAGATCAAATCACATTTTATCTATTTATTTTGGGAATCAAATTCAGGGCCTTGCACATGCTAGACAAGTGCTCTACCACTGAGCTACAAATCTTTTTTTTTTTTTTCCTTCACTGAGTTTTAATATGTCTAGGGAAAGAAAGCCAACACCAAGATGAATAGCATGTAAAGAAAATAAAATACAAAAATAAACCAAACCAAACTCAAACATCTTTAAAGGTTTAAGGGTACTAGACGATCCACAGCTGACGGGGCAACTGGAACACAATTCCACAGGAATGATCAGTACTAAAGAAGCCTGCAGCATCGCAGTTTCTCCAGTGTTTCCCTGAATGGCTATGGTGAAGGGAGGTTCTGTGTGGTCTTCTTCTCATGTTGCCCAGAGACACCTAAGAACAACACTGGAAGTGCTCTCAACATATAGTCTGAGCTACAAATCTTACCTTAAGATAAAACTTACAAAAAGCTAGTGTAAGACCATAACCCTATTTTAAGAACACAAACAAAACCCAAAGTAATAAAAGAGTCTGTCACTATGTCTTTCAGGGACTCTGGTCAGGTAACAACATGAAGAAAGACAGGGCTAAGGGCGCCTTCCCTAGCCACTTACAAACTGCAGTCTCACCCTCATCTGCATTAACAACTCTCCTTCTTGTGCATTATTTTATGTTTATATGAACTTGAGAGTACTGTGTTACCTTAATATTTAATTCCTTTGCCACTAGACTTGGTTTGAGAGGAAGACGACAATTATTTCCCAGAAAAAAGGACTGTACTCGTTCCATACTCTTTTGGAGGACCACCTATGGAAGAGATTGCCTCTGTAAGTACATTATGAAAATGAAGATTATTCATTCTGAGAATGATCGTGTCTATGCAGGTACACATTCATGGAAGCCACAGGTCAAGTGGGTTTCTTCTGTAATTGTTCTTTACTTATTTTTCTGGATAGATTCTCTCATTGAACCTAGACCTCACTGATTAGGCTAGGCTAGCTGACCAGTGAGCCCCAGGGATCCTCTTGTCTTTGCTTCCCCAGCACTAAAATTTCAGGTGGGTATCACTGAGCTGCCTTTTTTACGTGGGTACTAGTAGGGATCCAAATTCAAGTTTGTGCTGCAAGCACTTTGCTGACAGAGCCATCTTCCAGCACTGAAGATCTATTCTTTGAAAAGTTCATTTATGTATATATACTGTATCTTGCTCATATCCACCTCCTCCTACATCCCCTAACACATATCCCTCCCAACATCATGAACTCTCTTTTTTCCTATATAACTCACTGAGTCCAATTAGGAATGCCCATATACATAAGGGTGTGGGGTCATAGGAAACCTACCAGTGGCCACCCCCTAATATTTATCTTTTATTTTATTTAGTTTTAAGATACGGTCTCACTATGTAGCTCTGGCTGTTCTAGAACTCCCTCTGTAGACCAGACTGGCCTCAAACTCACAGAGATCCGCTTGTCTCTCCTTCTCAAGTGCTGGGATTAAAGGGATGTGCCATCATGCCTAGTGTAGAGTTTTAGAAAAAACAATCTAACAATCTAATGAAGTCATTATAGTTAAAATCTATATAGCTCTCAACTCAACTATTTTGTCCATAGGAATATTCCATAAAGAAACTAAAGCAAGCCTGGAGCAGTGACATGTATCTACAGAGGAGTTACTAGGGTGATTGAAACAGGAGTACAAGGCAACTCAGTACTCTGAGACCAGCCTGAGCAACATAGTAAGATTCCATCCTTTCAAAACATAAAAAGAAATAAGGAAGAAATGCTACAAGACAGGTAAAGGTATGTGCAATAATGCATGTTCACAATAGCATTACTTGAGAAACGAAAAATATATAAACAATGTATATGGAGGCTCATAAATGATACACTAAATACTTTGTGATGTTGTGTACCTATTGAATGCTAAGTGTAATTGTATAGACTGACAAGTCTTCTCCAAGATAAAAGTGAGAAAAGCTATTTTCAAAAATACAAAACAAAACAAAAAACCCAACAATTTTTGAAAGAATTTAAGAACATCTAAATAGAAATATATTCTTCCCCTGTGTTCATGAATTGGAAGACAAGCTGAGTTCAAGAATTAAGATACATTATTATGGCAAGATGTGATGGTGAACATTTTAATCCAGCACTGGGAGGCAGAAGCAAGAGGATCTCTGTGAGTTTGAGACCAGCCTGGTCTAACTATGAGATCAAGGATAGTCAGGGCTTTATAGAGAGATCTTATCTCAAAAAATTAATAAATAGCCAGGCAGTGGTGGCGTGTACCTTTAATCCCAGCACTCGGGAGGTAGAGGCAGGCGGATCTCTGTGAGTTTGAGGCCAGCCTAGTCTACAAGATCTAGTTCCAGGACAGCTAGAACTGTTACATAGAGACATCCTGTCTTTAAAAAAAAAAAAAAAACAAACCAAAAAAACCCCCAAAAAACCCCCAAACAAACACAATAAAAGTATATTATTATAATCATATTATTTCCACAATTGATCTACCAATTTAATATAGTTCTTATCAAAATTCCAACTGCCCAAATGTGGTGACAAGTATCTGCAATCCCAGCACTTAGGAGGTCTATGCAGATATAGGGGCTAGTCCAGTTATACAGAGATTTGTCTCAAAAACAAAACAATACTTGTGTTCTCTTTCACAGGTACATACCTGTCTGGCTGATCCACTAGCCTGTCTTACTTTTTCTGCCACTCCTCCTAAAAGTTGTACAAGTTTCATCTGCTTAGAAAGTTCTTCTCTGAGTCCTTTTCCTCCTACTGAGAGGAGAGCACCCAAGACATGCTCATATCTGCTTCCAAAATGTGTATCATGCAAAGCATCCTTGAGAAGCCTAATGCAACAAAAATACTCATGTCAGTCACTTCTGAGACCTGGATAAAGCTCCCTCAAAGATCAGTTTAACAAGTTCTATTTTGGATATTCAGGAAATTAAGTCATATAATCAGGAAAAGGTTCATTTGTTATTATAAAAAGCTTGATGTTGTTTTATTAATTTTGTTTTATTTCTAACGGCAAAACCTTCAGCTTCTTTAAACTAATAGATTCATTGCACAGCTGGTTACCCACAACAAGTATCATAAGCACACTGTTTATATTTAATAATTATGCCAACTCTGTTAGTGTCTGCAAAACAAAAATAAAATTAATTTAATAAAATTTAAGTCTTACCAATACAAACTGTGTGCTATCTGGATATTTCCCAAGGCCCTGGACAGAAGGAAGCGCACTAGTGAACTATTCAAGTAAATTTCATATTTCAAAGCCTATGTGTAAGAGGAAATAAGAGTTATTAGAAGTCAAATCATACCAAATTTCTCAGATAAAGGCATTAAATATGTAAACTAAATGCTACTCATTGGTGAAAAGATGACACTTATGGAAAAAAAAAGGCTAGGTTTTATAGCCCAGAGGTAGAATGCTTGCTTAGCAGAAGCAATGCCATTCTTTAAATCCACAGCACTGCAAATATTAAAAAAAAAAAACAACAAAAAAACCCCCAATACTACAGGGGCTTAGCATGATGATACATGCCTTTATTCCCAGCACTCAAGAAGCAGAGGCAGGTCGATCTCTGTGAGTTCAAGCCCAGCCTGAATAAATGACTTCTAGGACAGCCAGGGCTACATAGAGAAAGCCTGTCTCAAAAAATAAGTCTATGAATATAGGTTAAATTGTTGAACTCAAAAGGAATACTATGTATTATATTAGCTATGTTTCACCAGCAAAGCAAAAAAAAAAAAAAATAAAGAAAGAAAGAAAGAAAAGCTCAAATCTGTCAAATTCCTGAAAATTGCCAGGTGCACACCTTTAATTCCAGTACTCAGGACTCAGGAGGCAGAGCCAGGCAGATCTCTGAGTTTGAGACAAGCCTAGTCTACAAAGTGAGTTCCAGGATAGTACAGCTACACAGAGAAAAACTGTCTTGAAAAATTAAAAAAAAGTCTAAAAATGACAAGTTCACATGGCTATATTACCTATGGCAGCAATGGGAGATCATACTATGTTCTGACACAGTGCCCTCAGTGCCCTCAACATTTCTGCTGTACTGCAATGGCATTTTAAGACAGAGAAGGGGTCCCATAGCCAGTTCCTTACTAACTGAAACTAGGTGGGTGAGTAGGAAGCAAGGTAGCCTAGTAAAAACTCCCACCTGTACAAACTGTGGGAGAAGATCTGTTAGCTCATCATCACTAATGGCCTCAATCCAGCTCACAGCTAGGGATCGCACTTCCTGGTCAGCAAATCTGGAGTATCAGAAAATCAATATATAACAGTGATTTCTTGCAAGTGCAGTTTCATTAACTGAAAACACAATTTTAGTCTGTCCCCTGAGAAAGAAGAATCAAATGGCCCTTACTCAAAACCAGTGTGCTGCATGGCAGTACATGCCTCTGGCCTCAGCTCTTAGAAGCAGAGGCCAGCCAGTCTCTGAGTCTAAGGCCAGCCCAGTCTACATAGCAAGCTCCTAATGGAATATTCATACATACTAAGTACAACGACAATCTCCACTTAAACCCTTCCATTCTTACTATTCCCTGTTCTACTTTCTATTACCCTTCCACCTTTCCCTTAATACCTTTCTTTTTTTATAAATGAGCAAAAACTTAACTGTGTAAATACAGATTCAGTTCCCAGATTATTTCAAAATTTTAGCTTCATAAAAATTAATTTTGTCCCCATAAATTATTACAACTATATAACTGTTAAAAATAATCATAAATTAAACAATTAAGAAAAAGAATTATCCAAAATTAGATACTTAATTCTTTCTTTAGGTAAGCTTTAAATGACACAAAATGCCTTCTTGAGCATTTCAATAAAAAAGAATATGTTTATATAAATTACACATACACATTTACATTATCATGTTGTTTTTATGTTAAAAGGGAAGTATCCTTATAGCATAACACACTGCTGGAAAATTTGATAATAAAACATCAAATAAATGTATTTGACTTACTTCGCATCAAGAAGCTCCAATGCAGCTAATGGGCACAAGGGCGGCCACTGGTGCAGCAATGAGTAAGTTTTGGCAAGATTAGCCCATTTCCAGTTTGGGGCACTTGCTAGTATTTTAGGAAGACAATTTGGATGTTTGAAGCAATAATAACGTTTTTCCCACAAAAAGACCTTATCTTCTTTAGAAAGTCTGCATATATAATAGAATTAAGTTACTTAATAATTAAAAAGTCAAAGAAGAAATGTATTCGTGACAAGTGACTAGTACTTGATGCTGCTAATACTAATATGAAACGGAAATATTCAACGTACAGCAAACATACTAATCTACCCTCATCTGAAGATGGAAATTGCTCTGCCTTGACAAAAGTACAATAGCTGTTAAAGTGAAGGGTAATCCCAACAAGTGCCCGGCAAACACAGCAAGAGCTGAACGAGCAGAGTGCATCCATACAAGTAAAATGAAACGCTATGGAGAAAACAAATGCTGCCATGGATCTTTAGGGAAACGTTAGACAGCTGAATTGAGAAGCAGTGGAAAAAGTTGTGGAAACAGTGGGGAAAACTGAGAAACAAATGGAAAAAATATTTTTAGAGATAAATTGTGAGTTAAGTTCAATGACATGTTCATGAAATATTTCACTTTTATTATTCTTTTTTTCGAGACAGAATTTTACTGTGTCACCCTGGCTGCCCTGGAACGCATTCTGTATGCCAGGCTGGTCTTGAACTCACAGAGTTAAAAACTCTGCCTCCCAAATACTGGGATTAAAAGCATGCGCCAGCACCCAATTTACTCTTTTTTTTAGAGGCAGTTTTTTATATAGCCCAGGTTGGCCTCAAATTTGCCATGCAGCTAAAGATGGCTTCAAGTCCTGTTCCTCCTGCCTCCATTGCCTGTGTTAGGATTACAGGTATGCAACAGCTTGTCTGGCTCACCCACTCCACTTTGTGCATACAGCACACCTGCAAAATGTATTCATCTCATGTGCAGTATAAAAAAACCACAAATATGACAAAAAAGTACCTAAAGAAGATGTGCTGGCTAGTGGTCCCCCCGCCCAAGACAGGGTTTGGAGCCTGCCCTCAAACTAACTCTTGTAGACCAGGCTGGCCTCGAACTCAGAGAGATCCACCTGCCTCTACCTCCCAAGTGATGGGATTAAAGGTGTGTGCCACCACTGCCCAGTTTGTGCTAGTTAGTTTTAAGTCAACTTGACCAAGTTATAGTTAGAAGCCCATAGAGCATTTTCTTAAGTAGTGATTGATGAGGGAAGGCTCAACCAATTGATAAGGGGTCATCGCTGGGCTGGTGGTCCTGGGTTCTATAAGAAAGCAGGCTGAGCAAGTCATTGGTAGTAAGCCAGTAATCAGCAGTCCTCCATGGCCTCTGCATCAGCTCCTGCCCCCAGGTTCCTGCCCTGTTTGAGTTCCCGTCCTGACTTCCTTCAGTTATGAATAATGATGTGGAAGCACAAGTCAAATAAACCCTTTCCTCCCCAGGCTGTTTTGGTCATGGTGTTTCATCACTGCAATAGTAACCCCAAGACAGAAGTCTTCCTAATTTTACAGACAAGGATCTGCTGTGCTTCCAGAGATGGTCTAGTCATACATAAGTATCCACATGGGTGTTTTAGGTTTTATTTCCTTTGGGCTGATGGTAACATTATCCTAATATGCTGATGAGTTTTGTTTTAAAACTGTTGGGTACTAGAGGTGGAGACAAGCAGATTCTTAGGGTCTGATGGATTGCCAGTCTATTCAACTTACTGGCAAGCTCCAGATTCAGTCAGAGACTCTGTTTCGAAAAATAAGGTGGGAAGTGATTAAGGAAGATACTTAGTGTTGATGTCTGTACTCTATATGCACATACATGTACATACACACAGTAAAAATGGTCTGGGTGAATGGCCCAGTGGATGAAGTGCCTGCTGTGCAAACATGAGGACCTGAGATCAGATCCCCAGCACTCACATAGAACTTGGGTGTGGTGGTACACATCTGTAACCCCAGCACTGAGAATGAAGAGCCAGGAGGACCCCTAAAGCTCCCTGGCTTTGTAAATTAGCAAGCTCCAGGTTCAGTAAGAGTCTGTCTCAAAAAATGAGCTAAAGAGACAGAGAAGATACCCGTGTCGACCTCTTTCTGCATGGACACACACACACACGTGCGCAGACTAAAACACAGATTTATATAATCCCCTGATTTGTATATAGCCAGTCTTCCACTGGTAGTGCTGGGATCAAGCTGTACTCTTAGTCCCGTACAGCTTCCTCCATATCAAGAGCACTTCTAAATCATGGGCTGTAATATTAAGTCCTGAACCTGAGCTGTTACACCACAGAAGATCCCCAAGAAAATAATAAACAAAGCATACCCAAATGATGAGTCCCTGTGAAGAATATCCAGAAGTTTTCCCTTTACATCGTTCTCAAGTGTTTCCAATTTGTACTGTTGAATAATGTTTCTATCAACTTGGGGAGATGTATAAACAATGTCAAATGCAGGAGAAGGAAAATCAACCTAAAAAAAATTAAAGAAACCACTTTTGTGTGTGTGTGTTTTGTTTGTTGTTGTTTTTCTTTTCTTTCTTCTGAGACTGGGTTTCTTTGTGTACCCTGGTTGTCCTGGAATTTGCTCTGTAGACTAGGCAGGCTAGCCTCAAACTCAGAGATCTGCCTGCCTCTGCCTCCTGAATGCTGCAATTAAATGTGTGCACTACCATCACCCAGCGAAGTTGCTCAAATTACAATCCATTTTCATATTAGCATCTCTTTCAGGAAACTGAGTTTTCATAACAATCTAGGTAAGTTTATTTTAAGTATAAACCTGGTGCTTCTTTTCTTCTTTTGCCAACAGCTGGTCATTCTCAAAAGCATGTATACATTTCGTAGGAAAGATATAGGGCATGTTTTCCTCTCTCAGAAACTGGAATTTTTTTTAAACTTTCTTTTTATTTATTCTTTGTGTTTTTCACATCATGCATCTCGATCCCATTCATTTCCTGTCCCTCTGTATCTGCCCTCTGCCCTTGCAACCACTCCCCTAAAACAAAATAAAGTCAAATTTAAGAGCGAAAAAACCCGTCTCGTCATGGAAGTTGTAGTGTGACACAGTGAGTCATGCAGTAAACCGTTTTATCCATATATCTTTACTTCCAAGTGAGCATTGCAAAGAGTCACTGGTCTGTTTTGCGGCCTCTGGCTTCTGCTACACTATCGATGCTGAGCCCTCACTGGACTCCCCTTAGATATCCTGTTGTTGCCCTGTGTCGTGAAAATCCTGTAGTTTCGGATCCGTAAGACCAGCACCTTCATGTGCTCCAGCAGATTATACATGGGTGGATGTGGAGGTAGCCCAACTCATAACCCTGGTTCAGCGCCTGGGTAGTAGAAGGGTTGGTCAACTCACTAGCTCTCCCTTGTCCTCACCACTAAGGTAAGCTTCAGTTTTAGATTTTAATGTAATTTTATGAAAGACATTATTTTTTAATTAATTTACTTATATTATCTACTTTAGCAATTTATATTATCTGGTAGACTTCTAATAAGACATCTGTCCTGAAATACAAGCAGATTGTTTAATATCCCTTTATTTGACATTTTAACCTAAATTATTTGGAGCAAAAATTGGGAATAGAAATGCAAATTAATTACTAGGAAGCACATTATTAATATACACAATCCTAGCCATTAAAAGCTGACAGAAAAAAATCAATACATGGCATTTTAATTTTGAAAGGGCATAAGAAATCTTGTAAAATCCCATTTTATTTAATTTGTGAATACAAAAACTAAAATTTCTTAAGTGTCTTTTGATCATTTGCTATTCTTCTACTGAGAATTCTTATTTAGATCTGTACCCCATTTTTTTGATTTTTTTGATCTTAAGTTCTTTATATATTTTGGAGATCAGTCCTCTGTCCAATGTGGGGTTAGTGAAGCTCTTTTCCCACTCTGCAGGCTCCCATTTTGTCTTAATGACTGTGTCCTTTGCTTTACAGAAGCTTCTCAATTCTAAGAGGTCCCATTTTTGTTGCTCTCAGTGACTGTGCTATTGGTATTATATTTAGGAAGTGGTCTCCTGTGGCCATGTGCTCAAGGCTACTTCCCACTTTCTCTTCAGTGAGGTTTGGTGTGGCTGGAGTTATGCTGAGGTCTTTGATCCATTTGGACTTAAGTTTTGTGCATGGGGCTAGGTATGGATCTATTTGCATTCTTCTACATGTTGTCATCCAATTATGCCCCCACTTTTTGTTGAAGATGCTTTCTTTTTTCTATTGTATAATTTTAGCTTCTTTGTCAAAATTCAAGTGTTCATAGGTGTGTTGATTAATTAATATCAGGGTCTTCAATTTGAATTGCTCAACATCCTTAGCCATCAGGAAAATACAAATCAAAATGAGATACCATATTATACTTGTCAGAATGGCTAAGTTCAAAAACACCAATGATAGCTTATGTTGCAGAGGATGCAGAGTAAGGGGAAAACTTCTCCATTGCTGGTAGGAGTGTAAACTTGTACAGCCACTTTGGAAATCAGTGTGGCGGTTTCTCAGAAAATTGTGAATCAACCTACCTCAAGACCCAGCAATACCACTATTGGGCCTATACCCAAATGATGCATACACATACCACAAGGATATTTGTTCAACTGTGTTCACAGCAGCATTATTCGTAATAGCCAGAACCTGGAAACAACCTAGGTGCCACTCAACTGAAGAAAGGATAAAGAAAATGTGGCACATTTATACAATGGAGTACTAGCAATAAAAAACAATGACATCTTGAAATTTTTATGTAAATGGATAGAACTAGAAAAAAAAAACCCATCCTGGGAGAAGTAACCCAGACCTAGATAGACAAACATGGTAAGTACTCACTTATAAGTGGATATTAGATGTAAAGCAAGGGATAACCACTAAGTCTATAGTCCATAATCCCAGAGAAGCTAGGTAACAAGGAGAACTCTAAGAGAGACATACATGGATACCCCTGGAAAGGGGAAAAAGGCAAGATCTCTCTCTCTCTCTTTTTTTAAAAACTTAATTTATGCTTTACATATACAATGTTCTGTCTGCATGTATGCCTGCCCACCAGAAGAGGGCACCAGATTTCATAGATGGTTGTGAGCCACCATGTGGTTGCTGGGAATTGAACTCAGGACCTCTGGAAGAGCAGCCAGTATTCTTAACCTCTGAGCTATCTCTCCAGCCCCCAGCAAGATCTCTTGAAAATTTAGGAGTGTGGGTGGGGGAGAGAAGGGAGGGAAGAAACAGGGGTTGGAAGAGAAGAAGGGTAGTAAGGAGGAGAACATGAAGGAATATGATGCTCAAGAAGGGGGAAGGACAGAGAAGGAGAGGAAAAGAAAGTGACATCTTGATTGAAGAAGCCATTAAAGGGCTAGCGATTATATAGCACTAGGGAAATTCCCAGGAATCCACAAAAATGACCCCAGCTAAGACTCTAAGCAACAGTGGAGAGGACACCTAAACTGGCCTTTCCCTGTAAACAAATTGATGACTACATTAATTGTCACCATAGTACCTTCATTCAGAAACTGATGAAAACATACACAGAGATCTACAGTAAAGCCCTGGGCTGAGCTACTGGAGACCAAACCAAGAGTGGGAGGAACAATAATATGAGCAAAGGGGTCAAGACCGTGATACCCGCAGAAACAGCTGATCTGAGCTAGTGAGAGCTCACTGACACTTCACTGACACTGGATCGATAGTGGGGAACCTGCATAGAACCAAACTAGGACCACTGAATATGGGGAACAGCTGTGAGTGTCACTGGCAGTGGAACCAGATCTATCCCTAGTGCTTGAACTGGTATCTTGGAGCAAATTCTCTTTGGAGGAATACCTTGCTCGGCCTAGATATAGGGGGAGGACCTTGATCTTTCCTGGGAGTGAAGTGTCAGACTTTGTTGACTTCCCATGGGAAGCCTTATTCTTTCTTGAAGAGCGCAATGCGGGGGGGGGGGGGGGGGGCGCGGGGATAGCTATGTAAAATAAGAAAAGATTGCATTAAAAATTCTTAACTAAAAAACAAACAAACAAACAAACAAACGAACTAAAATGAAGGCCATCTTATCATGATCATTTCAGTGGAGATTGAAGAAAACAAAACCTTAGATCTGAAGATTAAGATCTTTGCCCTGCAGAACATCAGCTATAGCATACAGGAGAATGAGCCTAGGAAATGGTTTTTTAACACTTAAATTGAAGACAGATTCTGATATCAAATTAATTAGATAAGATTAATTAGGCTTCTTCAATACAACCCAAGTCATCATGGTATACACAAACACTTTCTACAAAGACATTCACATGTAAGGCCCTCTATGTGTCAAGAACGACCATTACCTGTAGCACAATTCTTTCCATGACACAGCCTTTTTTGGGGATTGCTCCAGGAACAGAATTTGTATGTGATGAAGTCCAAAGGTAGAGAAGTTTTGTTCCACATGTTAAAAACCTTCATGAACATAAAAGAATACTGTTTTCATTTCAAAAATCTCAAACTTAAAATATATTATGACAATCAATTTGAAATATTAGTAAAAAATAGTATAGTCTTCAAGAACATTTTAGGGGGGGACTATGGTTGGTATGTAAAATAAAATAAATAAAAAAATAAAAAATAAAAAAAGAACATACTAGGAGGAACCAGCTGGCTGGGCGGTGGTGGCACACGCCTTTAATCCCAGCACTCAGGAGGCAGAGGCAGGTGGATCTCTGTGAGTTTGAGGCCAGCCTGGTCTATAAGAGCTAGTTCCAGGACAAGCTCCAAATCTTGAAAAAACAAAACAACAAAACAAAAACAAAAAAAGAAGAAAAGAAAGAAAGGAAAAGAAGGAATCAGCTGCCATATTTTACTGAGAAGTTAGGTAAAATATTAAGGGGGGTAGGGAAGAGGAGGAAGGAGAAACTATGGTCAGCATGTAAAATAAATGAAAAAAAATTAATTAAAAAATATTAATGTGTAGGATCAGAACAAAGAAAGGGAAAATAAAATGCACTTTGGAAAGAATGGCATTGAGGACAGAACACAGAAGGGAAAAGGACAACTGCTGTCCCCAAAACACTCTAAAGCAGGAAGGTGAAAAAAATTCCAAAGTTTTTTGAGAGACCATGACTTGAAGTTCACTACACCCTGATTTTTACCATTATAATAAAAAGTACATGCCAAGAAAATCATTAACTGCTTTGCACTGAAGCACAAATTATTTGACGGAAGATATACTTGAGAGCTCCTCAATGAATTTTTTTTCTCTAAAAGATTAGACAATAAATATTTGGGAGCCAGCATGTGTTTGTAATCGCAGTATCTGGGAGGCTGGGGAGGAGAACCATAAATCTGGGCTACATAGTGACTTGCCTAAAAAAATTTTTTAAATAAAAACTAAGGGCTAAAGAGTTGGCTCAGTGGCTTAGAGCACTAGCTGCTCTTGCAGAATACCCATGTTTAATTTACAGCATCCACACAGTGGCTCACAAACAGCCTGTAATTCTAGTTCCAGGGAATCTAACACTCTCTTCTGATCTTTGTAGTCACCATGCATGTTCATGGTACACAGACACACATATAGGCAAAAAAATCATATGCATAAAATAAAATAAACACACCAAAAATATATGAATAAATAAATTTAAAAAGGCTGGACATGGTAGCACATAATAGGATTGGTGAGATGTCTTAGCATGTAAGGTTTTTGGTCTTACACCTGACAACCTGAAATCAATTCCAAAGACCCTCACAGTAGCAGGAGAGAACTGGCTCCTGCAAACCATCCTTTTACCTACACACACACACACACTATAAATAAATGTTAAAAAAAAAGGCAGTGGGGCTCATGTATGTTGATCCTCATCCTCGCCTACCAACTTATGGTTTATTTAAAACATTTACTTACAGACTTTGATAAATTGTTACATAGATAAAATTTCTTTTTTCCAAGAATAATCTCTAAACCTTTTTGTGTATGAATGTATAAAGGCTAGAAAGATGGTTCATTGGTTAAGAGCACTTGCTACCCTTCCTGATGACCTTAGTTTCGTTTCCAGAACCCATGCTGGGCAGCTCACAACCACTTGTGACTCCAGTTCCAGTGGAGTCCAAACTCCAAATTAAATAAACTCCAAATTATCATTACATTATTTCATTTATAAACTGTTTCGTATTTAAAAAAAAAAACCAAACAAACAAAAACAAAAAACAATTTCAGGGCAGGGGAGATGGTTTAGTTGGTAAGTGCTTGCTCTACAAGTATGGGAACCTGAGTTTGATCTCCAGAACTCATATTAAGAAGCTAGGTATGACAGTGTACACTTTCAATTACAGTGCGGAGAGAAGCAGACATAGGTGGGTTCCTGGAGCTCACTGGCCAACCAAGTTAGCCTAATTAATAAGCCCCAGGCAATGAGAGACCCTGTGCCTTGGAAATAAGGTGGATCACCTTCTGGAAGAAGGCAATCGTGGCTGCATTTGGGCCTCCACATGCACAAATAGATTACCGTTCACAGGTGAGATGTTCAGAACTCTTAGATCAAGGGCCCATAGCACTAAGGATTGGTTAGTGAGTTAGAATAGTTAAATCCTGTTGCTTCTCTGAAAATGGAGAAAGGTGGGAAATAGGAAAAACAAGGTCCTTTTAGTATCAAGAAAAACTGACAGAGCAATGGCATTCTGTTATAACATACTTTACAAAAATGACAGCCATTGGTTACTGCTTTTCCCCGGAACAATGAGTGACAAGTAATCCTCTACATACCCACCATACTGCACTGAGACCACTTGCTAAGCTCAAAGATCATGTGCATCACTGTTCCCAGCCCGTCCCCAGCCTGTTTGTGATGCAGAGATGTGCCCTAGAATCACAATTAAGTAATACTCACCGTTTAAAATCAAAAAGAGTCAAAGAAACTTTACCCAAAGTTTCTGGCCCCTTTCTTTGTTTATTAGAATCAGGTGAACTTCCACTGCTTTGATTTAAAATTCCAAACAGAGTAAGATGAAGAATTGACTCTAATGGCAACTGTGATATCTGAATAGGAAAAATGATTCTATGGGACAGAAAAAAAAATATTCATTTGTGTTAAGAAAAAATTAGATTAAAAGTGCGGCTCAGTAATCATTTAATGAAAACTGATTAACTTTAGGTGTTTTATTTCACTTATAAAACAATTTTTAGTTTTGAGTAACTTTTAGCTAAGTACAAGTATGGATAACTTGTACTGTTAAGTCTTAAATGTCATTATAAGCATAAAACTTCAAAAATCTCACAGTTCTTTCTGTAAAAATGCCTAAGTACCTAAAGATATGCAGTTCAATAATCAGGCAAAATAAATTAGACCTTAATTCTGCAAATAGCTATTTACCCAAATAATTATGAGGTCTCTCTATTAAAAAAATCAGTATTTATAAAATATTAACATTACAGAATGTCATCATGTATACAGATTTAAAATTTAGGTTGGTTGTCTATTAATCAAAAGTGAGATTCTTGTATAGTGTTATTATATAATAAAATACTTAAACAGTTTATTAAACACTATTTCTAGAGTTCTGGGTAAATTTCTAATCTTTGGCATGACAAAGTCTAGGAAGAATTAACACCATGTTATTGTAATTTTAAGATATAGCTGTTTAAAGGAACACTTCTGAAATTTTCATGTTAATTTCAGTTTATTTTATAGAATGTTATGTAGAAAATATTTTAACATATTAGTAAGAATCTATTGGATTTCAGTTGAGATAATAATAAACAATAATGTATACATTGAAAAAAATTAAAGAACAAGGCACAGTGAACTATGAAATAATTATAAAAGCAAAAAATTTCACTTACAGTTCATCCCATTTAATAAGATAGAAGAAATTCTTGTACGTGCCAACCTTCTTTGATTGAATAGGTTTAAAAAGATCCTTCCCATTGTGAGACAGGGAACATATCAAGTAGTATTTTTCATAACTAAGAAAAGAAAGCTTAATTTGACTTCTAGGTTAGTAATAATTACCTAACACAAGTACATTAGCGATTTCCCCCAAGCGATAAACTGTAATAAACTGGTCACCATTAATTTTATTTTTTTGAAATTCAAAAAAAAATTTCTGAAATATAGCCTTTAAAAATTCTATAAAGTGGGAAGTGGTATAAACAAAAAGAAGTAGAGAGGGAGCCTATGCCGCTAAGTGTCAGTCTCAAGGGGACTGTAGTAATGATACTACATGTACATATAACCTGTACAATAACCTGTTGCAGGTATTGTGCTCAGTAAGTTACTAGCGTCAGAGCACAGGTAAATGACAACAGACTATGCATTTATCCATTCCTACGTAAAATCCAATTATCTTCCCTTGGTGCTACTTTCATTACATTCCTGCTTTTTGTTAGAGTTTGTTTAGTTTCTTGGCAGTGGTGGAGATGTTACTTACCTTTGCTATATCACTGAAATACTCAGCTAAGTATATAAGTTTGCCACGTTTTTAGCTAGGTATTTTGGCACATACTTATAACCCAAGTACTTAGGAGGCTGCAGTGGAAGGTTCCCTCAGTCTCTGAAGACAAGACCGGCCTGAGCAACATAGCGAGCCATCATCTCAAAAGCACAGTGGACAAAAAGAAATAAGCACTACTAGCCATTTAAATGGAAGTTCCAGAAAGGCACTGTTCTCGTTTGTTACCAGATTTCCAGCACTGAGAACTCTGTTTATAGATGAGGCTCAATAAACACTAATTCCATGACTTAAAAAATCATTTTCAGCTCGGCATGGTGGTGCATGCCTTTAATCCCAGCACTTGGAAGGCAGGTAGATATCTGTAAGTTCGAGGCCATCCTGGTCTACAAAGCAAATTCCAGAATAGCCAGGACTACATAGGAGACCCTACTGTTTCAAAACACCAAACCCAACCAACCAACCAAAAACCCAACCAATCAAAACAGAAAAACAAACAACAAACAAACAAAAACAAAAACCACTTTCAAGTCACACCATCATTTTAATCTGAAGCTTAATTCACATGGAATTTTTGTTTGGTAACTCTTCAGTAAACTTTACAGTACTAAGCCATTATGAACCTATTTCAATAATATTCTTTTCAGACTTTTCAGTTTATAGTAATTATTCCAAAGTAAATTAAAATTGGCCCCCAAAATACTATGCTTTAAAGATACTGACAAAAGAAAAAAAATCAAAAGAAGAAAACCCTTATCAGGCTGGAGAGATGTCTCAGGTTAGGAGCACTGACTGTTCTTCCAGAGGTCCTGGGTTCAATTCCCAGCAACCACATGGTGGCTCACAACCATCTGTAATGAGATCTGGTACCCTCTTCAGGCCTGCAAGCATACATGCAGAACACTGTATATGTAATAAATAAATAAATCAAAAAAAAAAAGAAAAGAAAACCCTTCAGTGGAAGAAATATGCCCATGTAGAATTCAAAGATTAGCAGTTGTGACTGTGAGCTATTAACTGGGGATAGGGCCTGAATTCTAGTCACATTACATTCTGTTTCAAATTACCTTGACTCTAAAGGGAAGGCAGAAAAGCTGCAATTTTAATCTAATTCATCTTTTAAATAAAATTTTTGCATAGTTTCATCATATATTTTCTTGTTTTGTTTTATTTTATTTTATTTTTTGAGATAGGGTTTCCTTGTGTAATACTGGCTGTCCTGGAACTAGCTCTGTAGACCAGGCGAGCCTTGAACTCAAAGATCTGACTGCCTCTACCTCCTGGGTATACCACCACACCTGGCTCTCTTGCTCTTTTTTCATGTCATAGGAATGATGTTTTTCACTCAATAACTTCAGATATCTCTATAAATTTATTAAAACCACAAAGGTACAAAGGGGTAACTTTGTATCTTTGTATCACCCATTTAAACAAAAAAAAAAAAATAAAAGTAGTTACAACATTAAGATTAGCATAGCTTCTGGGTGCCGCTGTGCAAGTCCTTTAAGCGGCTACTTACTTTGACACCCAGTTACTGGAAATTCCATGTGCAGCATAGACAGTAAACTGGAGCTGCTCTGCCGCAGTCCACGCTTCCTTGATGCTCCGGCTACTTTGAGGCCAGTCTGCAGAACTCTTACTAGAATTTGCATGGAGCCTGAGAAGATCGTAAATTGCTGCTGTTAAGTGATCCAGGCTTACTTGAACAGGATTTTCAGGATTCAGTGAGTCTACATTGAAACAAACTGTTAATTCTCTGAAAGAGCAAAAATCATTGCCAAAATATAAAGAATCTAAAGACATACCCCTGGTTGAGTTCTTGCTAGTATCTCCTCCAGATAATGAAGTCACCTGTATACACATATATTAGTCAGAAATTGAGCATAATTTAACATAAAATGTTTACTTTTTCTTCCTTTTTGAGACAGGGTCTTGTGTAGCCCAGGTTAGTCTCAAACTTGCTAAACTCCTGATTCACATCCAAAATGATGGGATAACAGATGTGGATCAATACACTGGACTTTTGCTTTTGTTTTAAATAAACTTTTCTTTTGATACATTTCTTTAAACATCAAAGAAACCCTTAGAAGAAATCTGTGCTACATGTCTGAAAAATTACTAAAATAGTAAGCGAAGAAATGCTTATGAAAATGCCTCAATCTGTAAAATAACTGCCAAGAAAGCACGAATTAGAAGTCTCTGCACCAACTAAGAGCTAGTCTATCATGCCAGCACAGGGGAACAGTAGGGTATGAGGTAGAAGGTGGACCCTGGAGCTCACTGGCCAGTTAATCTAGCTAATCAGAACTTTAGGTTCTGCAGAAGATCCCGTCTCAAAAGAAGTGGGGAGGAGTAGCCGATACCTGATGTAGTCCTCCAGTTTCCACATGGACATGTGCCTACTCCCAACACATATGCATACACTCATATGAATATCTGCACCCACATAAACACACAAATGCAAATTCACAAACAAAAGTGAAAACATAAAGCCAAGTAAACAAACTGGTTTTTTTGTTTGTTTGTTTGTTTGTTTGTTTGTTTGTTTTTTTGAGACAGGGTCTCACTATGCAGCGCTGGCTTGCCTAGAACTCAGAGATCTGCTTGCCCTGGGATCAAAGATGTGTGCCCCTATGCCTGACAATAAATGATTTTTAATAATAAGAAAATTAAGGCAAGCTGGAGTGGGAGTTCATGCCTGTAATTACAGCATCTGGGAAGCCGAGGAAGAGGAATATAGCAAGTTCAAGATCACCTGGGCCAGAGTGAGACCTTGACTCAAAGCAAGAAAGAAATAAAAGCCAGGCATGGTAGTTCATGCCTATAATCTCAGCACCTGTGAATAAAAGCAGGCCAGGATTTCCCGGATTTCCTTAGCTGAATTAGAGACAGCTGGAAAATATGAGACCCTGTCTCAGGAAGTCAAACAAATCAGAGCACCTAAAACTTACTATGAAAAAAGAACAAAATCAGCAGTTTTATTTTAAGTGAATTATAACTGTTTTGTAACACAGTACAATATTTTTTACTAGCATGAGAATAACATACTGAAGAAAAGTATCTAAACACTATTACCATTAGGTGACTGAAGAAAATTCTTATATATAATTATTTAAGGTAAACTCCTCTCTCAACTACACTTTAATGCTCCTTTATCCGATAAAAGAGTAAAAAGAACAGTCATTTCAGACATTAGGGCATATGGTGATAGTTTCCAAATAATTTTTAAACAAAACTCCCACCCCCAAAATAAAACTGAACTAAACCAACAACAATGAAATAAACAAACAAACAAAAAAACAAAAGGAAACCCAAATTAAGTGTCATGTAGCTAGAATGTCTTTGAAAATGAGTAGCCTTGTGAGCACCTAGACACGGAGATGGAGGAGCAGGTCAAAGATATAGCTTCTCCTTTAACGTAAAGTAACTTGTAGGAGTCACTTTTTCTTTACTCCTTCCAATTGAAGATATAAACATTTCTATAAACTGAATTTATTAAGGCCCCATGGAAGGAAGTATTATGGAACATAGTTTTATTAAAAGCTGACATATGGCATAGAAGTCTCAACAACTGGCTGCTTCTAAGGCAAGGCCACTTCCACAGGTCAGGGATATGACTCAAGTGTAAGAGAGAACTGGCAGCTACTACTCTGTAGGCTCCCTATAGAGAGGCAAGGGTCTCACCTATAGAAGGCAATTCGAGCCCACTATTTGATATCAATGTTCACAAAGCTCTTTCATCATTTCATCAAGGAATCCCTACCTCGCCAACAAAGCAATTCAATCAACTCAAAAGTAAAAGCCAAAGTGAAAACGACAATATTTTATCTCCCAAGAGGTGAACATCTTCCTGTTGAAGTGATACAAATACTTACATCAGCACTTTTGTTCCTTGGAAGGTTAACCACTCGCTTTAGCTTCTTCACTGCTTCTGTAACGGCGGGGGTCTCCACCCCATCTAAAGCACTACAGATTTTTCTTACAGCTTTAATTACTTGGTCGACAGCTCGGTATTGGTTCTTTAAAAATAGAAAATAAAATAAAAATAACTAGGTACAATGTAGGACCCATGTCAAAGATGAAGTCAGAAGCTAGATATCTTTGACAATTCTAATAACAGATATTCTCTATTAAAAAAGAAAAGAAATAAGATAGCTTCTCAATTATACGGTATACTGTGAAATGTATTAAAGCAAGACAGTTTTCGCTCTGACACAACCATTCATATGCAAATGCTACAAATTTAATATTAGAATCAAAAGAAAACCAATGAGAAACAGATTACCAAATCATTTTTAAAAACAAGATCTGGCACACATGTGGTATACATACATACATCCAGGAAAACACTCATACATTTAAAATAAAATAAATCTAAAAAATAAGCACAACTAGATTTATCTTTTAAATTCTCATTTGGAAGTAATTTTCATGTTGAAAATAACCTCTTCTGCAAAAAAAAAAATTACTGGTATTAAAAACTAAGTTCTAACAAAACAAAGCAAACAGAACATCCTTGAGGGGCTACAGAGATGGTTATGAGCACTTGCTGTGGCAGATGATCTTTAGTTCAATGCTAGCTTGGTCTAGATAACAAGTTCAGGATAGCCAGGACTGCATAGAGAGAGTCTGCCTTTAAAAAAAAAAAATCAACAGAACAAACAATATCAAGAGGACCTGAGTTTGGATTCTGTCACTCACACAAGCTGAGCACCCTACAAATGCCTATAACTGCCTCTGAGGAGCTCCACATGTACACAGGCATGTGCTCCCCCATACGTACATGCACAAATCTTTTTTTAAAAAAATATTTATTTACTTATTATGTATACAATATTCTGTCTGTGTATATGCCTGCAGGCCAGAAGAGGGCACCAGACCTCATTACAGATGGTTGAGAGCCACCATGTGGTTGCTGGGAATTGAACTCAGGACCTTCGGAAGAGCAGGCAATGCTCTTAACCGCTGAGCTATCTCTCCAGCCCCATACACAAATCTTAAAAACAAAAAATAATAAAAGAAATGCTTAATTTTTTAAAAGAAAATAAGATTGGTTTTAGCAGTGTTGGGTCAGCTTTCTTTCGTTCTCTCGTTCTCTCTCTCCTTTCTGTTCTTTTTTTCCAACACAATATCCCTACTGACCATATGGGAACTTTCACAGTCCTCCTGGGTCTACTCCCCATGCCCCCACCCGCATCCTCCCAAAGGAAAAGAAACACAAGTTCAATCTGTGTTGTCTACACATTTACCAGAGCATGATCAAACTCCCAGTGATCAGCCACACAAAGAAACATGAATTTTTCCTCAGCTGCACCTCTGCCCGCGGCCATCAACTGTGGAGAGCTACACCTCAGCACCGTTATCACAATTTTTAAGTTTCTGATGACTTCCTGTCTGAGCTATTTTTCACACAATCACAAAAGTAGCTTCCCTGCCCTTCAGTCAGCAGGAGCACAGATCATGGACCTACACACGGTCTCTAGCAACAACACAGACCACAGATAGTGTCTGTGGCCTGTGCTGTGGTACAGGGCTGTGTTGATTTTAGTGATCTGTTCTGCCATTAGAAACCATGCTGAGATCTTTCTCCACTTAAAAATTTTGTATCTATTTTTATTTGTGTGTGTTGTGTATCCATGTAAGAGGATGGCACATTTGTGTGTAGTTATCAGCAGAGACCAGAAGAGTGTTGGATCCCTTGGATACGGCAGGTATTTGTGAGCTACCTGATGTGGGTACTGGGCACTTGTGTAGTTTGACTAAGAATGGCTCCCATGGGTTCATGAATTTGAATCCTTAGTCACCAGAGAGTAGAACTGTTGGAAAGGAGTGTGCAGTGATTGTGGGATATCTTTCTGTATGCTGTGAATATGTTTTGTTCTCATTGGTTGATAAAGCTTCTGTGGCCTATGGCAAGGCAGGATAAAGCCAAAAAGGAAATCCAAACAGAGATACAGGAGAAGGGTGGAGTTTGAGAGACTAGCCAGCCGGCAGCCAAAGAGGCAAGACATGTAAAAAATAAGTTAACAAACCACATGGCAAAGCATAGATAAGAAATATGGGTTAATTTAAATGAAAGACTAATAATAAGCCTGAGCCATCAGTCAAACATATATAATTAGTTTAAGCCTCTGAGTGATTATTTCAAAAGCAGCTGAGAAGCTGGGCAGGACAGGGCAGGACAAAAAAAAAAAAGCCTCTGATTACATTTGGTGTCCAACGTAGAGTATGTACATCCACATAAAGCCTGAAAAAAGCTTAAAAAAAAAAAAGGTTCTAGACACACAAAAACAGTCAAAAACAGCTACTTGGTAGCCATATTTTTTCAAATAGGCTCTGTTTACTGGTAGTGAGCAGGAAGCTCCTTTAAGAGATGGCTTCCTACCTTGGTACTGGCAGTATTGATAGCTCTTTTGGGAGTCCTGCTATGAGCACTTGATTGGGATTTGTGGGCTGGTGGGCAGCATACTTGGTGGTGACTCTCACTGGTACCTCTGTCATGTTGGGAACCCAGGTGGGGCAGAGCAGCAACCAAAGCTGCCGGTTTGGCCCTAGTCGCTCGCACTTGACAGTTTAAAGACTCCTGGTCAAAAACGGATTACAGATATGCAATAAAAACATATTTAGATAAAAAGAAACCTCTAAATGGGTCACAAAGTGTTCAAAACATGTGTAGGTTTAAGAAAAAATAAGAAGAGTATGCAGTTATAGAAAGGAATAGTTTAAAAAATAATTATAATAAAGTCTTTAAGATAGAAGCAAAACAATAAAAAAAGCCATGCAAAAATAGGAAATTCACCTGGAGTCTGGATCCTGTATGTTATTATGTTGGCTTTGAATTTTTTGATGGCTGATGGGTAAGAGACAGCTACTCGGAGACATGGGATTGAAAGAGAGACTGATAAAATATACCAACCTAAGTATTTCTAAAATGTCTTAACTTTAAACCAAAAGTCAAAACATGAAATTTGTAAAATGAAACTTAAAAAGATGCATTGCTTTGGAAAAGCAGCTCTACTTTTTTTCCACAGGAAACAAGAGGCTATGAATTTGTTCTAGGTTAAGATGGGCCAGGTTTGATAAAGGGAAACCTCCTGAACCTTGACATGTGATATCTATCAACAAAGGTTATAACTGGTCTTCCCAGGACTTGACTAGTACCTCAAATTTTCTCAGGGTCCCCCTAAGATCACCAGCACCAATCAGCAGGAAATAGTCTAGAGAACTATGCCCAAACTCCTAAAATATTGGTTATAAACGTTGTTTTCATTTAAGGGGGGGGGTTGGTTATAAACTGTTATTGATCACAGTGAATCTCTTCCTAAAAGAAGGAATAGGGATATGAATGGAAATGTATGACATATAAATAATGGGAGGAAAGGATAGATTATTGAATCTACTTTTATTCAAAAATCAACAGTTAATCTGAAAATATTTTACATTGGTATAGATTTTAGTTTATTGACATAAATTTAAGGTCAACTTTGTTATGCTGTATGTATATTTCTACTCTTGTTTAAGGTATTATGCTTATGCAACTCATTTTAAAATGTAATAAATAATTAAAAATACAGATTAATAGTCATCTATAATAGTTAGTTTTTTTAGGTATACAAAGATATATTTCAATTATATAGGTAATTTTCAAACACTTCAAAAACCTATAGAATATGACATTTAAAATGTTTTAAGAACTTAGACTTTTAGCCATGTGGTGGTGGTATATGCCTTTAATCCCAGCACTCAGGGAGGGAGAGGCAGGTGGACCTCTGTGAGTTCAAGGCCAGCTTGGTCTACAAAGCGAGTTCCAGGATAGCCAGAGATATACAGAGAAACCCTGTCTTGAAAAACGAATTAAAAAAAAAAAAAAGAATTTAGACTTTTCTCAACAGTAAGACATGTCTGTTCTTGGCAGCACCAATTACTTCAAAGAGGATGATTGGTATTGAAGAAACTTTGCTTTTAATGTGGCAAGGCTAGTCATTTGAGCAAGAAACTGCTCTTGCCTGGAACGCTTGACAGCATGCTGTATAAACTGGACATGCAGGACCTACAGAAAAATGACCACTAAACTTTGCCAAAACAAGGCAGGATGGTCCTTTAGGTTCCTGTTTCACAGAAGAAACTGCCAGACACCTAGGACGACACAGAGAGAAATGACTGATGAAATCTGCCAAAATAGGCAGGACAGTCCTTCAAATTTCCTGCTTCAGAGATAAGTCTGCTAAATACTTTACACCTGTAGGCTGAAGATGCATTGAAGCCCCACTGTTACAGAAGAACTTTGGGTGACCTTCCAGGCAGTCAGATGTCTCTGCCATTTCTAGAGTTTTGAAAGTTGTTTACATGTACTTCCTGTTTACTCAGGTAATATTATGTCCTTCTGGGGTCTTTGATGGAGTTGAAGACTAGATAATTATAATTTTCCTTAGTTATGATAAAAAATTTGATATGAAACTTTAGACTCACAAAGATGGGACAGATGATAGAGTATTTTCTTTAATTTTGCCACACACAAATAGACTAGATATTGTAACTGTAATTCTTGCTTGATAATTGTTTTGCTATATGCAATTTTACTATGTTAAAATAAAAATCTTTCTTTTTGATTAGACAGAAAGGAGGTTGGAGGCTGGAGAGATGATGGCTCAGAGGTTAAAAACACTCACTGGCTGCTCTTCCAGAGGTTCTGAGTTCAATTCCCAACAACCACATGGTGGCTCACAACCATCTATAATGAGATCTGCTGCCCTCTTCTGGCATGCAGGCATATATGCAGAGAGAACACTTTATACATACAATAAAGAAAATCTTAGAAAAAAGAATCGGGAAAATGCTGTGGGATGGTCTTTCTGTATGCTGCGAATATATGCTTCTCTCATTGGTTGAGAAATAAAGCTATTTTGGCCAATGGCAAGGCAGGATAGAGCCAGGTGGAAAATCCAAACAGAGATACAAGAGAAGAAGGGCTGAGTCTGGGAGGCTCCAGCCAATTACCAAGGAAGCAAGACATGTGAAAAAATAAGGTAACAAGCCATGATCCACATGGCAAAGCATAGATAAGAAATATGGGTTAATTTAAATGTAAGAGCTAGCTAATAATAAGCCTGAGCCATTGGCCAAACATTTATAATTAATATAAGCCTCTCAGCTGACCTCAAATGTAAAATTTCTCCAGTCTGTGCAGTGATAGGATTGCTGAAGTATATTACCCTGCCTTGGCATGGAACATTATTCATTTTACACATTGCATTCCATAAATGTATGTAATTATTTTGTATCAGATACCTGTAAGTTTTCAGGGCTACAGAAATAGCTCAGTCAGTACAGTGTAGTCCTGGCCTTGCAAGAATGAGGATCTTTGTTCAACTCCAAGAACTTACATAAAAAAGCTAGACATAGTGGTATATGACTGTAATCCCAGTACCGAGGAGACAGGAAAATCCCTAAGGTTACCTGGTCAGTCACTGTGGAGGTTTAAATGTTTATGGCACACATAGGCTAATATATTTCAGTGTTTGGTTCCTGAGCAGCAGACTATTGGATTGGCGGGTATGGCCTCACTGGAGGTGTGTCACTGGGGTGGGCTTTGGAAGTTTTGAAACTACAAAACTTCAAAAACTTCAGGGCCAGCCTCTCAAGCTCTCTGTCTGCAATTTGAAGATAATGCGAGTTCTCAACTATTGCTCCAGCACCATGCCCTCCTTGCTGCTGCCATACTCCCATCATGAAGGTTATGGTCTAGCCCTCTGAAACTGTAATTAAATACCTTACTTTATAAGTTGCTTTGGTCATGGTGCTTATACACAGCAATCAACAGTAAATAAGACAGCCATACTAGGCTACTCGGTGAGCTCAAGCTCTGGCTCAAAGGAAAGATGAACAACATGCTTGAGGAATGATACCTGAGGTTATCCTCTGGCCTGCACACACACATGCACCTGTACATACAGATATTCACTCACAAAATGTAGCTTTAAAGACTTGAGCAACAGAAGCATTCATATGTCCCTCTCCCTTCTCTTAGAGACTCACTGTATCGCCTACGCTCTTCTCAAATTTATAAGCTCAGGGGAATTCTCCGTTTTCCTCCTTTATTACTGTGATTGTGCACTATACACAGCTTAAAGATTCACAGAACATTCATGCTACACTTTTATGGCAAGAACTATGAAAGGCTGCAACTAAGCTCAGCATCTTCCCTTTTAGTATATTTTTCTATTCTTGAGGCTTGGCTATCATAAGCCAAATGCTTCTTTTACCTTCAAGCTTAAGTGAAACCATCTCATTTTCTTAAATAGCCAATTATGGTGCAGTTCTCAGGGCCTGAACTGAAGATCAGCTTTCAAGTCCCCCCTTTTTAGATATCTAATTTATATTTCTGCTTCTTTTAACTCACCTTCATGCAAAAACTTTCCAATCTGAAGGTTTGTAACAATGTCTTGCACTATTCTCCATTACTCTTAACATGTGATGAACTAGTGTATAGTCTAACAGTTCTAAATCCACCCTTCTTTTGCTCTTTGTAGAGCCAGAACTAAACTCACAGTAACATTTTTTTTTGGCACTAGAGGGCACTAAAAGGACACTTTAACCAAAAAAAGCAACAAAAAGCAACAGGGCTAGGTTCCAGTCCTGTATGCATTTATTCCTTTCTTTTCAATTTACTAGGAGAACTCAGTGGTTCTCAAAGACTAGCCCTACCTGTACCCTTAGGCCACTTTGGCTAAAATTTTTTGGGAAGTTTCTTTACCATGGGCAGCCTCTATCCTCCTGTGGTAGCCATATGCTAAAGTTCAGTCTTGGGAGAAGGTTTATGAGAAGTCATTATGTCCTAAACTGTTCATTTCTCTACAGCCTAGTCATGGCAATTGCTTTTTCACATCTGCAACCTCTGAGTCCTTCTTAAATAAAGACCAGCAAATTTTCTTAAAAACAAAAACAAAGTATCTAGGTGTGGTAACATCTATCTGTAATACCAGTACTTAGGAAGTAAATGTAAGAGTGAAAAATCTGAGGTCATCCTGGTCTATACAGTGAGTTCTGGGCCATCCAGGCCTATATAGCAAGGACAGGAAAACCCTGCCCCCTACTACTGCCACACTCAAAGTCATTAATTGTCAGGTATGGTGATACATACACATCTGTGTGGTCCCCCAAAGAAAGTGGCCTTTTAGGAGGTGTGGCCTTGTTGGAGGAAGTGTGTCACTGTGGGGGCAGGATTTGAGGTCTCTGTGTTCAAATTTCCTTCAGTGTGACTATCAGTCGATTTCCTGTTGCCTGCAAGATGTAGGACTCGGCTATTTTCCCACACCGTGTCTGCCTGCACACCACCATACTTCCCACCATGATGATAATGAACTGAACTTATGAAACTGTAAGCAAGCCACCCCAACTAAATGTTTAAACTTTATAAGAGTTGCTGTGGTCATGGTGTCTCTTTACAGCAATAAAAACCCTAACTAAGACAACATCTATAATAACAGTGACTTAAAAGTCTGAGGTGGCAATACTGAGACTGTCTCAAAATCAAAATACACACACACAAAACAAACAAATATTAGTTAAGTAAATATTTTATATTTTGTGAGTCATTCTCTGGTGAGATTCAATTCTAGCCTTTTAAGGGTGAAGACAGACAATAAATAAGAGACAAAAACTTTACGAAAACAGGCAGTAGGTTAAATTTGGTATGTGAACTATCAGATGTCAATTTTTGCTTTAAATCCTCTTTTATGAGATGGAGAGATGGCACTACAGTTAAGAGCACTGGATGCTCTTCTATAGGACCTGAATTTGATTCCTGGTATCCATGTGGCAGCTTACAACTGTCTATAACCCCAGTCCCAGGGGATCCAACACTCCTTTCCAGCCTCTGCTGGAAGGCACCAGGCATGCAAACACTGAAAAGACACTGAAGCAGGCAAAACATCTGTACACATAAAATAAATAATAATTAAAGTTTATTTTTTAAAGGAAAAGAATCTTTTTACTAAAAAGAACAAACCATCTTTTGCCCATTCACTAATGATTATTTAGATTTCTTATCAAGCAGCCAGCACAGAGGCTAGTAATATAGTTCTGGTCAAGTGTCAGCATGTGTCACTCTGGTTTCAATTGTGTGTATACATATGTGCATGCAAGTCTGTAGTTTCAATACTTAGAAGGAGGAGGCACGAAAGAGCAAGAATTCAAGTTCAGGCAACTGGAGCTAAATGAGACCTCAACTCAAAAACAAAACAATCCAATATAGTATACTGCCTTGACTGGTCAGTGACTGATAAACATTAGTACAGATAGGTGGTCAGTTCTCCATAGCATGGTATACTTTTGTTCTGGGTATTTATCTGAATTTCTATTTTAAGTTTACACAGAACAGTCATACTGCCAGCACCAAATATGAGTTTGGCTGCTTTCTGAAGTACATGGATCTCCTTGGAGTTGGAGTTACAGATGGTTGTGAGTCATTCCATATAAATGCTGAGAACCAAACTTAGGTCTTCTATAAGAGCAATACATACTCTTAACTGCTGAGTCATCTCTCCAGTCCCAGCATTCCCTTAGAGTATTACAAGCCATTATTTCTTTTCTCAAGGCCCATATTGCCACTTTAGCAGAGTATTTTACAGAGTATTTCTAGAAAAATAAAGTCAAGAAAATTAAAAATTTCTGTAAAACATTAATCTATACAAAAACTAGGAATATATATATATCTCATTATGTCAACATAATTCATGATAACCAATTTATTAACTTAAGCCCAGATATACACTATTGGATGTATAGATGAAATGTGCTATAGCCATTCAATGGACTAGTATTCAATAAAAAGGAACCACTGGTAGGGCTAGGGAGATGGCTAAGTTGGTAAAGTCTGTTGAGCAAACATAAGGACCTGAGTTTGGATCTTTAGCATCCATGTGAAAAGCTGGATGTAGGGCTGTAGAGCAGATGGCTCAGGGGTTAAGAAAGTGCTCTTGCAGAGGTCCTCAGTGTGGTTCACAGCACCTATGTGAGGTGGCTCCCAACCACTGTAATTTCAGTTCTAAGAAATATACACAGACACTATGGCCACGACAACTCTTATAAAGGAGAACATTTAATTGGGTGGTTTACAGTTAGAAGTTCAGTCCGTTATCATGATGGTGGGACATGGCGTGTTCAGGCAGACATGGTGCTGGAGAAGGAGCTAAGAATTCTACATCTTTGATTCATAGGCCATGGAAAGTGAGTTCCAATACTGGGCATGTCTTGAGCATATATGAGACCTCAAAGCCTCAATGACACATTTCCTCCAATAAGGCCATACCTTCAAATAGTGCCACCTTGTTTGGGAGCCATTTTCTTTCAAACCAACACACACACACAAATTAAGTGTGTATACACACACACACACACACACACAATATATATATATATATACACACACACACATACCACACAATGTCAAAAAAATTTTTTAAGGTACAAACCATAAAAGATTAAATGGTTTAGTATTTGAAAAAAGTAAAACAGACAGAAAAATCACTATATTCCATTTACAGGAAACACGCAAAAGAGGAAATCATGAAAGAGACAGGAACTGGCTCAGCGATTATTTGAAGCTAGAGCTGGAAGGAGGGTCAACTGCAAACTATACATGAAAATGCTCTAAAACCGGACTGGGTGATGCTGGTAGAGCTCTGGGAATTTGGTAAGTCTCTGAATGCTGGTACACGCCTAATAATGCCTGCACTCAGGAAGATCAAGAACTCAAGGTCAGCCTAGGCAACACAGCAGCTCAAGGTCAGCCTGAGCTGAATGAGACCCCATCACACAGGGAAAAGGCAGATTAAAGGAAAATAAATTATACTTAAGGTGAGTGAGTATAATATATTATGGGCATCTACCTATAATCCTAGCATGTGGGAAGCCTGAGGCCAGAGAATTCTAAATTCCATAGCCTAAACTATACAGCAAATTTGAGGCCAGGTTGGGTGGTGGTGGTGCCACGCCTTTAATTCCAGCACTCTGGAGGCAGAGGCAGGTGGATCTTTGTGAATTCAAGGCCAGACTGGCCTACAAGAGTTAGTTCCAGGACAGGTTCTAAACTACAGCGAAACCCTGTCTTGAAAAACAAAACAAAAAAAAATTTGAGGCCAGGCTAGGTTAAATAGGAAGACACTGTCTTAAAGCAAACAAACAATACTTCAATTAAACTTTAAAGGAGAATAAGCGATAGAGTTGCTATTTTAGACAAAGAGGTCAGTGGAATGCACCGTGATAACATTTAAGTACTTAAGGAAGGGAAAGCCAGGCAAATACCTAAGGGAAGAGCACTAGAGAGTACAGGTCCCAGGCTCCCTGCTGGGGAGCACACCTTGGCACTCCAAACAGTTAGGTTTTAGATGAAATACTAGGATATAGGAAGCTGAGGAGGGAGGTTCACAAGTTCAAGGCCAGCTGAGCCTCAACAGTAACTTTAAACTAGTTTAAGAGCTCACTTTGCTTTACTGTTAATTTTTTGTTTGTTTTTCCGAGTCAGGATTTCTCTGTGTAGCTTTGGAGACTGTCTTGGAACTCACCCTGTAGACCAGGCTGTCCTCTACCTCCCGAGTGCTGGGATTAAAGGCATGCACCACCACTGCCCAACACAATTTATAATTCTTAATTATCTTTTTGTGAAGACAAGATCTCGTTCTCCTGGAACACACTATGTAGAACAGGTTGGCTTTAAACTCAAGAGATCCACCTGCCTCTGCTTCCTAAGTACTGGGATTAAAAATGTGTTCTACTACACATCTACCTGGTTCTAAAAGTTCTTTTTTGTATTTTTTTTTTTAATTTGACATCTGCTTTCTGTTCCTATTTCACTTTTAAAGTAAACTTTTCATTTGGAATAATTTTAGAATTGTAGGAAGTTACAAAAATAGTACAGCGTGTTCCCATACAAACCAGTTAAGCAGCAGCTTGCATAACCACGATCCATTTGACACAACGAAGACTGGAGCCGTGGCACACAATCAGCCGTGCCAGTGCTTCCACTAACTCCCTTTCCTGCTCTGTTCCAGGATATGACCCAGGACACATCATTTAGTGAGTTATTTTTAAAGTATCATTTTGGTTGCCTGGGGGGTGGGGTTACAGAAGGAAAAGCAAAGAATTTGGAAGACTAGTAAAGAATAACACAACTGACTTAGGAATGATAATAGTCACATTCTCCATTTGTTTTCATGGCAGAGATGGTAAAAATTAGGTTTAATATGGAAGATGAAAGATCTTTTTTCTTAAAAGGTCTAGGATAAAACCAAGATTTTAGCCTGAGCAAACAGGAGAACAGAGTTACTATTTATTAAGGCAAAATAATAATAGTAATTTTTAAAATGAGGAGGCTACATCTGGGTAGTACCAGGGGGTGTATATATGGGCTATTTTCTCATTTTGCTCTGAATCCAAAACTTCTCCTAAAGTATAGTCTTGGGCCATTGAGATATCCTAGTGGGTAAAGGTATTTAAAGTCAAGCCTAATAATCCAAGTACAGTGCCCCAAATTCACATGATGGAATGGGGGAAAAAATTCAGCAGTTTGACCTCTTGTGTACTGTGCATGTGTAAACACACATATTCGTATTCTCCCCATTCCCACCCCCAGAGATGGCTCAGTGGTAAAATCACTTGCTGTCAAGCCTGACAATCTGAGTATAGTCCCCAGGACCCACATGGCCATATGGTGGAAGGAGAGAACTAATTACCCAAGTTGTCTTCTAACTTCCACACAGGCATGCCTACACAGCCCCTTCCAATTTGTGTATGTGTGTGTGTGTGTGTGTGTGTGTATGTAAAAGTTACTTAAAGTGCTAGAGAGATGATCAGATTAAGAACACCTGCTGCTTTTGTAGAGGACACACCCTCCCCAGCACCAACATGGTAGCTCATAACAGTAAATAACTTCAGTTACAGGATATTTGGTGCCCTTTTCTGGCTTCCATTGGCACCATACATACAAGTTTACACGTGTCAAAGGGACCCTGTCTTGAAACACCAAACAAACAAACAAGTAGATAGGTAGGTAAGTAGGTAGGTAGGTAGATAGACAGACAGACAGACAGACAGACAGACAGACAAATTTTTGCCAGGCATGGTGGAACACACCTTTAATCCCATTTGAGCAGCAGAGGCATATGGACCTCTTATGAGGTTGAGGCTAATCTGGTCTATATAGAAAGTTCTAGTCCAGCCAAGGTACATATCATGACTTTGTCTCAAAAGAAAACAAAATTCACCAAAATAAATAAATCTTAAAAAAAAGCAGGTGTAAACAAATCTACAGAAAGACTAGGAAAAAAAATAAGTACTACTAGATTGGGATTATGTACATGTCTGATGACCTTAAGTACAGTTTCATTTAAGTGTTAGTAATGGGCCAGCAAGATTAGCTGAGCAGGCAAAGGTGATTGCCACCAAGTCTGATAAGCTGAGTTTGATTCTTGGAATCCACATGATAAAAGGAGAAAAGCGACTCCTTCAAGTGTATTCTAACTTCCACATGCATACTTACAGACATATCCTTGTCCATTTACAGAAGAAACAACTAAAATGTTTTTTTTTAAAGGAGTGATGGAAGGCATAGTTGGAGTGGATACCTAAGAGAATAGGAAAAGGAAGAGAAGTAGCAAAACTACATACTTTCAGTTTTGTTGCAAAGAGAATAGAGAAGTGGTGTGGATGACAACAGGATCACAGATTCTCATTATATGTGTGTGTGTATATGTATGTATGCATTCGTGCATGCATGTATATCTGAGCACTACATGTGTGCCTAGTACCCAAGAATGCCAGAAGAGGCCATCAGATCCCTTGGAACTGGAGTTACAGATGGATATGAGCTGCCATGTGGGTGCTGGGAGTCAAACCCAGGTCCTCTACAAAAGCAGTCATTGTCTTACCAGATGAGTCTTACCTGATGAGGTAACTCTTGTCTTGCAATGATTTTTTTTTTTTTTTTTTTTTGCGGGAAGGGGGGTGGTGGTGGTGCGGGAGAATTTTCTGTATTCTGTCAATCATATTTTAAATAAATGCTGATTGGCCAGGCAGGAAGTATAGGTGGGAAAACCAGACAGGAAGTAAAGAGAACGGGAGTATTCTGGGAAGCAGTAAGCTCCCTTCGCAGTTCTGCCCAGATCACTGAAGAGGCAAGATGTAAACTGCCCAGCTGTGGGGGTACTGAGTCGTGTGGCTAGCATAGATAAGAACAATGGGTTAATATAAGCTACAAGAGCTAATAAGAAGACTGAGCTAATGGGCCAATCAGTTTATAACCTAATGTAGACTCTTTGTGATTTTCTTTGGGACTTGCCCGCTGTGGGGTACCGGGCGGGACAGAAACCCCAAAAAGCTGGCCGCTCACATTGGGGTGGAGGGGAGGTAATTCAACTAATCTTATAGCTGTAAGATATCATTTATACTCTGATAGTTCCCAAGTGTAGTATCTCTACTTGGACCTCTTGCATTAAATTCCAGATTCATATCAACTACTCACTCAGTGTCTCTTTTGGATAGTTAAAGCTATCTCAGACATCCAAATTAGCTACTTTCTTTGTCACTGCGACTAAAGAGCTGACAGAAACAGCTTAAGGAAGGTAATTATTTGGGTTCACTGTCTCAGAGGGTTCAGTGTGTCAATATTGTCTCAGGATGTGATACTCAGTATTTCTATATGTTGATAAGAATATACTAGTAGTAGAGCTGGCAAGATAACTCAGTAGGTAAAGGAACTCACTGCTAATCCTGACATAAGACTTTAGTTCAATCTCAGGAACACACATGGTAGGAGAGAACCAACTCCTGCAAGTTGTCCTCTTAGTGTGTTGTGACATGTGCATACCTAAATATACCCACACGGGAAAAAATGTACTAGTAATTAGCAATCTGTTCATTTTACATTTCTATCTCTCATGTCCTGCTAACTCTTAATCAATTTTGTCTCCAAGTATTACTAATCAGCTTTCTCTGTAGCAGTCATAATGCTTATCTTTTACCTGAATTGTTACAAAAATCTTTCCCTTTGAAATCAATTCTGCCAGTTTTATACCTAACCTCTACATTATGTTCAAGTTAACTTCAGAAGACAGGGCTAAACAATTCCCATAGTCTGAGTCTGGCTAAAAACATCTTAAGTAGCTAGATCCAATATTCTGTAAAAGATCAGCTAACTTTTTCTATAAGGGATCAAATAATAAGGGGCTAAAGAGATGGTTCTGTGGTTAAGACCACTTGCTCTTGCAGAGTACCTGAGTTTATTTCCCTGAATCCACAAGGTGGCTCATAACTGTCTGTAACTCCAGTTCCAGGGAACCAGATGTCTTCTTTTGATTTCTGAAGGCACCAGGCATGTAAATGGTACACGTACATGTAAGGCAAAACACTCACAGACATAAAATAAATTTTTAAAAACTTAAAATAGTTTAGGTTTTTCAGGAAATAAAGTGTACATTCTAACTGAAACAAAAAATGAAATTTATGCCCTGGTAATGCTAAAGCATGTATGGGCAGCCCATATATGGCAGTTCTGTTGAACCTGTTCATATTGGGTTTCATGATCTAAGTTGATGAGGACAACTCTTCCTCAAGAGGACACCATATCTTATTACAGATGATCGTGAGTCACCATGTAGTTGCTGGGAATTGAACTCAGGACCTTTGGAAGAGCAAGCAGTGCTCTTAACTGTTGAGTCATCTCTCCAGCCCTAGTAGACGCTAATATTGGAATATAAAGCAAAAATGACATCAAATAGGTTTGGTGGGTAAAAAAAAAAATTATTTACAAACTCAGAAATTAAACTAAGTATGGTCCTCTAACTCAGAATAGAGAGAAACTCCTTAATATGAACTATAAGGTAGTAACTTATGTCTAGTCATTTCTAACACTGTACCCTTACCTTTTTTTTTAAAATTATGTATATGGGTATTTTGCCTGCATGTATGTCTGTGTATCACTTGCATGCCTGGTACCCAAGAAAGCCAGAAAAAGGTGCAAGGTATCCTGAGACTGGAGTTACATAGTGAGCCACTATGTGAGTCCTGGGAATCAAATCCAGCAAATCAAAAGCAAGCAGCCAGTGCTCTTAACCAATAAGCCCTCTCTTCAGCACCCTTCCTAAACACTTCATTTCACACTTACATACTATTACAGAACTGCTTACTTCCATGTATCATGTATATACACTTCTGTTTACAGGTTCTTCTCAACTCTTTTTTAAGCTAACTGTTTAAGAGTTACCAGACAGTTCCTATGTGCCTGATTCCTCCAGGTCTGACTGCTTTTCTAGGTCAGAACTTGGAAAGGTATTAACTATTGCTTTGTCTTCTCTTTTGACCACTTCTTTTATATGCTGACTAAAGCCTAAGTATGCTTTGGACTTTCTCTTTCTCTAAAGCTCTCACTACCCGTCACCCACTGCCATGTGGGTGGCTAACACCAAGAATATAGTTTTAAAACATTTAATTCTAAAACTAGTATTTCAGAGAAAACAGAAACAATCTTTAAGTCCCCATGCCAAAACTTACTTCAGTTTGAAGAGCCAGTTCCACTTGGTTGTGATAGGAATCTAAGAGTTCTTCAACAGGGTGTCTGAAATGAGAAACAGGTATTATATTTTTAATAACAACAGTTGCTTTGATCACAGAAAATAAATATATTTACATCCAAAACAAAGTTTGAAAACTTGCAATAGATACTTTAAATGCTATACCTTGTCATGACTTCTTTATAAGGTTTTTCTATTTGATTCAAGAATTCGTTTAAATCCACAGGTGCTTCATCATCTTCTGCCTAAATAAACACATACACACAGGTTGAAGAATAATCAAATATAATTCTTTGGTCATTCAATTAAAGTAAGTAAGTTAAATAAATGATGAAATCTTTCGACTAATTTTTGAGAACTGGAGACATAATGCTATCTAAACAACTATTTAACTGACTAAAAAGTTAATCAATAGTACGAAAAATTCATTTTGTTTTAAATGTTTCATTATTTGGGGCTGGGAAGATGGCTCAGAGATTAAGAGTACTTGCTGTTGTTGCAGAAGACTTGGATTTGGTTCCTAGGACCCACTTGGTAGCTCACAATCATCTGTAATTCCAGTTCCAAGGGATGTGATAGCCAGTTCTGGCTTCCATGGACACTAAGTATGCATGGGGTACATATACATACACAAAGTAAACACTCAAGTACATAAAAATAGAAATAAATAAATCTTTAAGTGTTACATTATTTTGCATATGTGTGTACTAGGGTGTGTGTACATACAGAGGTCAGAAGTCAATGTATTTCGTCTTCTGCTATTGCTCTCCAGCTGTGTTCTGAGAAAGGACAGGCTCCCTCACTGAACTATGAGCTAATAAAATGGCTATACTGGCTAGTCAGCCAGTTTGGGAGATCTGTCAGTGTTTTTCTCCCTAGTGCTAGGATTATGGAAACACTCTGTCATACCCAGCTTTTTACAGGTACTGGGGCTCCAACTCAAGCCCTCAAGCACTTTATCCATTGAGTTATTGCCAACTTCCTCCACCCTGTCTCCAGCACCCTTTAATTTTAAAGAGAGGGTCTCATGTAGCTCAGACTGGCCTTGAATTCTTGACCCTTGTCTTTTTGCTGGGATTATAGAAGCATATCATCAAATCTGACCAAAACTTCTATTTTTACAATTTTATTTTGTATGTATGGGTGTTTTGCCTTCATGTGTATCCGTGTATCATGTGCATGCCTGGTGACCTCAGAATCAGAAGGTGTCAGTTCCTGTAGAACTGAAGTTACACATGGTCGTGGGCTATCACATGGGTACAGGGAATCAAATCTAGGTCCTCTGGAAAAACAAACCAGTGTGCTCTTAACCCTGGAATCCTCTACGCAGCCATAAACTCATATTTTACAGAGCTAACAATATAGGTCAGAGGATAAAGGCCTTTGTCCCCAAGCGTAATGACCTGAATTCCATCCTTGGGACTAACATGGTATAAAGAAAGAATCAAATCTCACAAGTTATCTTCTGACCTAAACACACATACTGTGGCATACTTACATATATAAACACACAAAAAATAAATATATGCAATAAATTTCTTAAAAAATAGAAAAGATAAATGTTCTTAAATCTAGTTTATGGTGATCAAATAAAGGAAAAACTAAGCTGGGCCACATGGTATACATCTATAATCCAGGTATGGCAACAAGCTTGAGGTCAGTATGGTCTATACAAGTAACCTCAGGCAAGTCAGAGCTATGAAGCAAGATCCCATTTCAAATAATCATGGAGGAAGAGGTTGGGTAAAAACTAGGGTGGGACCAGATGGGGACAAGATCGTTTGAATTTCTGCTTTTTTTTGCCCTCAGTAAGTTTTGTCCCATTCTCTGCTCACCACCAATGAGAAAAGTAGTCTCTCCTACATTCCACATTATGCAAACATATTCAAGAGAAACTGAAAACCCTTATTTAGTATTCAATACCCCTTTCTTCTTTGTTCCCTCTTAACTAACCCTGAAATTTTCACGCTTGTGTAAGGCTATTAAATATGAGACTTGGACAGGCAGTTTTTCTGTTACTGCCCTTGGCTGCTGCATGATTGCAGTGAACTAAGTAAATTTAGCCTTTTCTAAAAAAAAAAAAAAAAGAAAGAAAGAAAGAAAGAAAGAAAAGAAAAGAAAAGAAAAGAAAAGAAAAAATCAAGGGTTTAAGGATGTAGCAAGTCCTCAGGATGATGATGAAGTCCTCAGTTCAGTATCCAGTACCACATAAAGCTGGTCATGGGTGGCCAAAGGTGACCCTTAGCTATATAGTGAATTTAAAGTCAGTCGGAGATACAGGAGACTATCTCCTTCCCATTAAAAAAAAAAAAAAAAGACAAACTTTCATTCTTTCATTTTACTTTTCCAATTTATACTTCTAGATCTGAGGAATGTGCTATCTAAACTTCCATGACTAAAGATCTTCTGAGAAGACTTCTGCTAGAAACAACAAATGTATCAACCCAGCCTGGTGCAGAAAAAAATGGAAAATAAACAGAATGAAATTATTCTGATTCACTAAATGCAATTCATACACACTTACTGTTCGAGCCAGATTCTGGCACATTGCACTGAAGGTCAAGAGTTGTAATTTAATCTCTGTGTCCCATTTACGACAATTTTGAATATGTTCATGACTTCCAAGGCAATGATTACTGTTAAAATACATTAATTATCCATCAGTATTATTCTATTCAAATCACAAGTTAAAGAGATAAAAATAAAGTACAAATTGCA